>NC_083760.1:66560089-66860089 GCF_963514075.1 Conger conger | reverse complement strand
GAGCAGTAGTGTAGGTGCTCTCTTGTATGCGTGCGCACATGCATGTCGTAGTGCACCCGATACCAGAACAGTTTACCTGCCGAGGGTAAAACAGAGTGGGGACTTCAGCTTTGCTTTTTTCTCTTGCATACAAGTATCTGCAAAGTAAACTCAGACAGACTGGTTATGGACTTGTCTGTGCATTATAGAAGCTAGATCACAATGACACACAATGGTAAATGTGTGCCGCATTTGTAACAACTCACCATCAGGTGCTTCTATCAGGCCTCACATAAACCTATTATCTATTATCAAACCTTATCACTACTCCTGCTGGACCAATTCTTGTCTCATACTCTGTTCATCTTGTAGTCCCCACCCTAGAGTCCCTGCTCTCCATCACAGCTCTTCTCTACTCTCACTCCCTGGTGAATGAGCTACAGACAGGACAGCCAGGTCACCATCTTCTACCGAAAACTGTAAACACGCCTGTTTACACTGTATGTTACCTGAACTAACACAGAATTCACAATATGGCAAAATACATTTACATTTACATTTTAGTCATTTGGCAGACGCTTTTAATCCAAAGCGACTTACAAGTGAATAGGTTCTACCATAAGTCAAATAAATGTATTACCGCAGTATTCACACTCTAGATCTCCGTAGACTTTTCTTATCCTTTCAAAGACTTCAAGGTTGAGCTGGCGTTTCTGCATGCGGTCTATGATCTGCCTGAATGCTGTCCTTTCCTCTGAGGGAGCTAAGGCCGTGCCCCTATCTTCTCCAGAAACGCCACTCAGCTGCGGTGCGGCTGTCACTTCCATGCTCTTGTTCAGGTGGGAGGCAAATGAGGAGCTGGAGTCCTTCTCATCCCCCAGGAGCTGATTGCAAGACGATTCCTCTGGGTTTGTCAGGGGACTCTTCTCCAGAGGCACCTCCGGAGGGACTTGAATGGGCTGCAAGTCCATGACAGGGTCATTCTCAGTCTTATGGTCTCCTCCATCCTGCCTCTCATGGCTGACTGCAGGGATTTGGTCCTGGATCAGACCTTCCTCAGTCACAGGGGCCTCACTGGCTGGAGGGACGCACACTTCCTGAGGGAGCCCTTTAATCGTTTCATTGAAGGTTGTGTCCTGTACCAGCAGCTGTGCCTCCACAGCTAAGCTGCTGCAGCCCTGGTCAAGAGCCACTTCCCCGGATGAGTCCACGTTATCCATGCGCTCCACCTTCATATTGAGGAGGGACAGCTCCTTTGTCATCTGCAGCTCCTCCTGCTTCAGTGCGTCCCGCTGGATGTCCCCGCCCGGCTCCAGCAGGCAGAAACTGTGGTTGATAGAGTCCGAAAATGCAGCCACCTCCTCAACCTCTGGATGGGCCTGTCGCAGGTGCGCCCTCAGCCGGATAGAGCTGACCACTTCATGCAGGCAGAAGGCGCAGACGTACACGAAGGGGTGCTTGCGCATGTGCACCTGCAGACCCTGGAACTTTGTGGAGCCGTGATCGCAGAGCTCGCAGCCGAACGGCCTCTCGGTGCCGTGAACCATCATGTGACGGTCGCGTTCCAGCTGATTCTTGAACTTGCGCTCACAGACGGGGCAGTCGAAGAGCAGCTGCCTTTTGCCCTCCCGAGTCAGGAGGTTGAGCTCTTCGTAGGAGACCATGATGTTCCTGTCATCCATGTCGTGGCTTTCGCGCATGTGCTTCAGCAGGGTCTTGATGTCAGAGTACTTCTTCTTGCAGAAGCGGCAGTGCTGCTTGATCTTCTTGTGCACTCGCTCCACGTGCACCCTGAGGTGCCCTTTGCTCAGGCAGTTGAAGGAGCAGTGCTCACAGCAGAACTTCTCCCCCGTGTGCTTGCGCATGTGGACTCTCAAGTTGGCCTTAATTGCACTGGCATATTCACACTGGGGGCAACTGTAGGGCTTCTCATTGGTGTGGATCCTCAGGTGGGCCTGCAGTGAGTGCTTGAACTTGAAGACTTTGTTGCAGTACTCGCAGGTGAAGATTTTCAGCTGCGTCTGGCCCAACCTGTTTTGATGGAGAAGGGGAGAAATGTTCCTTGCTGTATATTCTGGTTACTTCCTGTCAGCAGAGGATGACTCAGCTCTTCTTCAGAGTTTGTCGCACAAAGAGTAGCACAGTTGGAACAATTTGCTTACTGCTCACAGCTAAGGTCATTCCAGTGGAAAAAAAACATATCCACAATTGCAAGATTTATCATCTGATTAGGACGTTGTGTAGAAAAGAATAATAAGTGAGCAAAAAAGGAAAAACTCAACAAAAACAACAGAAGTCTTTACTATGCATATTTTTTTTAGTGTCCTAATAAAATCATATTTTTTGCAATCATAGACATGACTTATCCACTGGATGACTGTAAGTAGTACGTTTTTCTTAGATTTCTACATGTTTTGAATCCTCTTAAAACTAAAGCTACTACATGAACAAAATGGCTAACAATAATAATGGAAAAATGAGAGTGAATAGTCTCAGAATTTTTCACTATTTGACACAAAATTGAAGAAAATATGTTTGGCCGCTATTTACGTTTGGAAACAAACCCTATGGAATGCATTAATAACCAATGTAAAATTGTAAAATGTAATTCTGAAGTATGAGACATACTACTCTACAAAAATACCTGAATGACTTGAGTGGCACTTCATAAGCAGCTTGTTGAATGGCATATTCCTGGTAGCCCCTTTTGACCCCCGTTGCCTGGTCACTGGGGGAAGGTTCTGTCGAGGGAGCAGTGTCTGCAGGAAAGGCCTCAATAGGAACAATCCTTGTGGCACCTGAGAGAACATTTGGACAAAAATATATTCCATATCTCTACTTAAGGCCATAATTAGTAGAGCATCTAAAGCATTATTCAATCTATGTTGTAGAAACAAAGTAACATCCACTAGCACGAATGTGGGTCCAATCAAGAAAATAGTTTTTGATGTTCTGCTTATCTTCACTTTCACTGAGATGAAGGCCTGAACAAAGTACTAAACTTCTTCCACAGGGCATCACAACAAATGTCTATTGCCAAATGGGGAATATGGGGGAAACTATACCCTCACTTCAAGCAATGACAGTGGAAAAACAGCAAAACTAAGGAATAGCATAAAGTTGAAATTAAATTAAGAAGCAACAGTAGGTATAACAAAAGCAAAAGTAATAACAATTGAAGTAGGACAGAAGTTGAATTGTCCCGCATCACTTAGTGCTACTGTCTAGGAAGATATTTAATGAGCTAACTAGCAAGTTCATTAAATATCTTTGCAAAACAGCCTTCAGGTTCTTTCTTTTGGACTGTGTGGTCACTAAAAACAGAAAGGTTTTTAATTTCAAGACAGTAACCCCATACCCAGAATGACCTCATACCCATCTCTCTTACCTGGAATGGCCTCATGGGCTGTCAGTACGACGCTGATTATGGGTTTTTTAGTGCTGTCTCCTTGATCCACGTCTTTAATGCTAGATAGTTTTTCAGAGCGCAGACCACGCGTCTTTGCGTTCTTTGAATGCCTCTCCCTGTCCTTCTCCCTGCCATGTGTTGCCAGGTTACCATCACTGCCATCATCTCCAGCACACAGAAATGAAATAAGAGCAATTAGATGACCACCTTTAAGATTCATCATACTCATGAGGCTCAACTCACTCTTCAATGTCAAAGAGACCAGAGATCACATAACTCATAAAGTAGACAGTACACCCCATAATACCATTATCTTCCTCTTCGTCACCCTCTTCTCTGAGTCCGATGAAGCAGATGTGCTTCATAATCTGGCGCCTATTGCAGAACTTGCGTTTGCATTTCTTGCAGTCCAGTGCATCACTGCTGTCATCCTGTTGCTCCTCTGTGGCCTGTGCCTGGACCTCAGGCCTGTGACTGGGCTTTGCATTGGGGAGGGTGCCCAGCAGAGTATCCTCTGTGTGGACCTTTTTGGTGGAGCCCTTAGGCCTGCCCCGTTTCCTCTTGACTGTACAGTCTATTAAAATAAAGTTACCAAGTGGAATTTTATTATGTACTATGTATTCACTATTGGCAGACAATCATATACTTACAGGGTTAATAATTCACTTACTGTATACTTACGTGATACAGTAAGTGCATATCATAGGGGCAAAATAAACAACAAAAAAATACAGTACTGTTGGAATCAGAGTAAATAAATATCAAGCTAACAAACAGATCAACCTTTGAGAAAAATGTAATAAATACATAAGAAGCCATTGATTAATGTGATGATTCTCAGGGAAAGTGATTCTGATCTTTAACTAATCAGTTTTAACATCTTTAACTATAAAGTTTTCTGTGCAACTACCCTCCCCCGCAGAAAACAGAATCATACAAACACATTTACACTATATGCTTCAGAATATTTAATTGCAAGTAAAGTCCCTGATAGAAATAAATATATATAAACTTTTGATGTTTGACTGGAGCTCTCCTTCACATCAGTATAGGGCATGTTCTGTAGCTGCTCATGGTACCCCTCATTGGGAACAAACCTCAGGATTACAAATACAGTTCCACTGGTCCATCTAAATGGAAGCAACTTCCTCACCTCCACTGTTCTCTGGTTGGACCGTGGTTGATAAAGGTCTGAGTGGAACTATGATGTTGTCAGGCGTGACACCCTCAACGGTGTGTGTCTCAGAGACATGAGTGAGCAGCCTTTCTTGACTGGGAGAGAACCGGTTGCAGATTTTGCACATAAATATTGAAGCGCCATCTGTGGAACAGAGCAAAGTATTCTACGATGACAACTTTTCAAGTGTACTCAGAACACAGTGTGAGTATAGAGGTGCGGGGATTATAAAATATTGTAGTCGTTTTTTAGTTTTAATATTCAAGTCATTGCATACTATATCGATAATACGAAGCTGCGTTAATCTGTTAACGAGCTAATTGACTCGGAGACTTGACGGAAGGATAAAATGACAACTGAGGCAAATATGTTCACAGCTAACTAACGTTAATGTAGTTTGCAACGCATCTTGTTGGGCGCAGTCAACTACACATCCCAAACGATAGTACACCGAGTGAGCTAGCTAGCAAAACACTTACGTTTTTCAAAATCAGTTTCGTGACGAAAACTCAACGGATGCGCATGAAATACACGAATTTAATCATCGCAACAAACGCGTCGCTAAGGTATTTGCTACGAACCAGCTCAACTATAGAAAATGATAGCCATTAAAATAAAAACTACAGACAATAGATCAGTATATATTTTATTTTTTACAAATGCAATGTCGCATATCTTCTCGGTGCAGTGTACGAACTAAGTATACCTACTACTTTTACCTTCTTCGCTCAACATCTAGCCAGCTATCCAACTAGCAGACTAGCTATCTGCAACGGCGAAACTAATACATTAAAGTTTTAGATGGTGCCTACCTGCATGCGAAGTATCCATGCTTCTTGGAATGAAAGAAAAATACTAAAACTGGATCATTACATTTAAACTATATATTTATATTTAATTACAGAAATAAATTATTTTATTCATATTGTTTTTAAGAGGCTTTCTGTCGAATCTGCGATACCAAACATGGCGGATGATGTCTCCTGACTTGGTTCTGTGGCGGATGCACAGGAACCGCCCACGTTATTTTTACATGGCGCCCTCTCTTGGAGGGATGTATACGGATTACAAAAATGAAGGTAACCCATGAGCAGTGGTCTCAAACTCAGTTCAGTTGCTGAATATGGGCTGTAGGTTTGCACGTAATGCATATAAAGTGAAATCTGTTATTTGTGTTGTCTAAATAACAGTTGCTTGTAGCATGCGGTTTAACCACTGAATGCATATGGATGAATGGCAAATGGTTGGCATTTATATAGCGCCTTTATCCAAAGCGCTGTACAATTGATGCTTCTCATTCACCCATTCATACACACTCAGGGACACTTCAACACACCCAGGATGGGATCGAACCGGCAACCCTCCGACTGCTCTTACCACTGCTCTTCAATGACAAATTGCAATCAATGAAGGCAGCATTCATTGGTTGGAATACAAACCAGCATACATATGGCCCTCTGTGGCAATGAACAACATATTCCTTTGCCAACCCTATTGGAAAAGAAGAAGAAGAAGAAAACTACACCCAGAGAGGCAGGCTTCAATTAAAGTGGCCTAGTCATTCAGCTGGGGCTGGTGTGCCTTATGAACAGAAGCAAGAATAGGCATCATGTGAATTGGAGGACTCACCTTGGCAGATCAACAAGCTCGGTTGAGTTTGGGTTGGGGAAAATATAATTGAAAAAGAAAGAAAGCCAGATGTCCCTTGCTTTATTTGACTAAGAGGCTAAGTTTAGACAGAAAATAGTTTTTCCAACAAATTCAATTAAATTATTTTCAAGAAAGAGATGTCATATTGCACTTAGTTGCACAGTGAGGCAAGTCTTGATGGTGACATCTTTAATTATCGTGTCTTGCATGTTTGAAAAACTTACTATGAACGCAATCCATAAAACAGTGACGTGTCCATATACAGTGCCCTCCATAATGTTTGGAACAAAGACACATCATTTCTTTATTTGCCTCTGTTATCCACTATTTGAGATTTGTAATAAAATAAATCACGTGGTGAAAGTGCACATTGTCAGATTTTAATGAAGGGCTTGTTTATACATTTTGGGTCAACCATGTAGAAATTACAGCAGTGTTTATACATAGTCCCCCCATTTCAGGGCACAATAATGTTTGGGACACAGCAATGTTATGTAAATAAAAGTAGTCATGTTTAGCATTTAGTAGCATATCCTTTGCACGCAATGACTGCTTGAAGTCTACGATTCATGGACATCACCAATTTCTAGGTGTCCTCTCGGTTGATGCTCTACCAGGCTTGTATTGCAGCCATCTTTAGTACATACTTAGTTCCCTCATTAGTTTCTCATCAGCATATGAAAGGCATGCTCAATTGGGTTCAGATCGGGTGATTCACTTGGCCTTTCAATAATTTACCATTTTTTAGCTTTGAAAATACTAATTTGTTGCTTTTGCCTGCCAATGAGTTTTGAGGCATTCACTTGTGCAGACAGGATGTCTACACACTTCACAATTCACTTTGCTACTACCATACTTAGCAGTTATATCATCAATGAAGATAAATGAGCCAGTACCTTCGGCAGCCATATATGCCCAGTCCATAACACCCCCATCCCATGGTATGCTTTGGATCTTGGGAAGTTCCTTCTCTCCTCCATACTTTGCTCTTGCCATCACAAGACCTTTTTCCAGAACTGTGGTTGCTCTTTTCAGTACTTCTTGGAAAACTGGAACCTGGCCATCCTGTTTTTGCGACTAACCAGTGGTTTGAATCTTGCAGTGAAGCCTCTGTAATTCTTTTCAAGAAGTCTTCTGTGGACAATAGTCATGGGAAATTCCACACCTGACTGCTGAAGGGTGTTTCTGATTCCCTTCTGAGGGATCTTTCTTTATTATGGAAAGAATTCTTCGGTCATCAGCTGGATCACATTTTGGGCCATGGGGTATTTTTCATTGCAACACCCAGCAAACTCTAAATGGCTCTACCGGGAAATCAAAATGGAGTATGAAGCTCAAGTTTTCAGGAATTTTATATTTCATAATCGTCTATCAACACATAGAAAAAGGGGTGCTGTGGAGCAACCTCTTCGAGTTGGCATGGAATGGCCCATAGGATATTTTATACATTCAGTTGCATAGGATGATTTCACATATTCTGTCATTGCACAATCTTTAAATACTGTAAATAGCCTATTACTCAAGACAAAATAAATGATATATAGGCCTATATCAATCTCCCACAGATGCTTAGGGAGTAAAAAAAATCGCTTGACAATCGTGCCTGCCATTACGAAGCAATCTGTAAAGACAAAAGCAAGCATAGCAGGTAAAAGAGATAAGAGGGTTCAAATGAGACAGTTAGGTCCATTTAAAAGAACCATCAACTTTTTCCATTTGTTTTGGTCTATAGACAGATAGCACTCACTCCTCTCCATAGAGCTAGAGGAAGCCTACAGCACTCACTCCTCTCCACAGAGCTAGAGGAAGCCTACAGCAGCAAACATCCGACTGAAAGCTCCACCATTTCCAAACAGCTTCCAGTCGGGGATGTTTACAGCAGCAGACAACCAGGAAGGGGCAGGTTGAGGCACTGCTGTACCCTTGAGGAAAAAGAATCTGAGCTTGAATTACTTAATTATTAACCAGATGTATAAATAGTGCAAGCACTACAAATCTTAGTTTATTTAATAGAAAGGACAAATCATTCATGTATTGAATGGAAATGGGACTGAGATCTCCTTTTCATGTGTACTTATAGGAGACTTCACAACTAAGTGATTTTGAAGACAGGATTAAATAAAATACAGATGGGTGTCTCGTGGCGCAGCCTGTAGAGCACTGACCGCATGCTCATTGCGAGCCGCGACATCGGCGGTTCAAATCCGACCGTCTGACATTTGTCGCATGTCTTCCCCTCTCTCTCGCTCCCATTCTTCCAGTCTCTCTATACTATATACTGTCCAATAAAGCTGAAAAAAGGCCTAAAAAATAAATAAAATACAGATCATGTAAAATAAAAAATACAAAAATCAGCCAGAGCAGTACCACAGCTAATCATAATCTGCATTAAAAAAATATTGTAGATGCAAAGAAAACATATTAGTTTTCAATGTTCTCGCTGAAAGGCTGAAAAAAATGTATATGCTTTGAATTTTTTAAAGGTGATTGTCCATAGAAAACCAGAAACCATAGAAAACCTGCTACTGATGTCCTAGTTCAGCTGGACTGCTCAAGCTCAAAGAAACGAACTATTCTTTACTTAGGCAGGGTATTTTGTCTGCTACCATTTCCTATAATCCTCACAATGCAAATTTGTTGTCAACAAATGGGCAGAACACATTTTGATTACAAAACAGTCAAATATGAAATCTGAAATAATCCGACTTCAAACATGTAGTCCTAGTTGACATTGAAACAATTAGAATCCAGACAGAGTCCTGAGTTTTTGAGCTTAAGTGTACTCTCTTAACACTGCACGTATACTGCAATTACAACAATTAAATGAAAAACCAGGAAAGGTTTCAGTCCCGTCAACAGCCACGAGAACCTTAGACATTTTAATTTTTAGAAAAGATTTAATTAAATTTAACAGCTTGAACTGTTAAATAAGATGGTATGTTAGCATTTCATTTAGTACCTGAGAGGTGTTGCTGCTGTTGCTTTTATTTCATGAGGTGTAAAATCCTGAATCACACTCATTGCTGAGGAAGACTGAAAAAAGCAAGGAGGATCATAAGGACATAAAATATGGTCTGTGCACCTGCACCATTCAGCCCAGACTTTAAGCAAGGTCTTTGCACAGGTACCAATTCCTTCTTGGCAGCATGTAACATTAGTCAAATCTACATTTCTTGGAATACTGTCATACAAGTTCTAAACAGTGTGTAGCTACTGGGACATTGGATCGTTATTCCGAAGTCTTCTTCTGTTCTGAGGGAAGCAGGAGGTAGTAAATGACTTCATGCTCTGTGCTCCAGAATGTCCCATAAAGGTTTAGATCTGGTGATCATGGAGGCCATCAAGGAATTTCAATTCATCACAGTATTCACTGAATTTGTGAAGCAGGGTGTATGGGAGCATCATTCTGCAGTACGGGGACACAATGAGGGTTATACCGTCCTGGTAGGTTTTCACTTCAACTCAAAGAAAGCACCCATCGTTCAACAGCTAGAAATCTTGTTGCACGGCCAATTAGGGTTGATGTGAAAAACTACAAGATGGTAGATCTCCTGAAACACAGTTGACCAGCCCTGCATTAGCCTAGGCAGAGGTGGGGAACTCAGACCAATTACCCTTTCCATTGCACAAGTGTCTGGAATTCATGCTCCTTACACCAGGTATTTACATTTACAAGCTTTGTGAACCTCACAAGTTTTTCTTCAGTCTAGGTCACTGAGGTGCGATTCAAATTCTTGGTAAATGTTGGTTGCAAAGACTAGTTTTGGGATTTAATAACAAGAAAGTTGTTATCTGCCCACCCTGCCAGTGCTCAGCTGTCCTGGTGGTGATTTCCGAATTTCACTTGGAAATGCCGATACAGTTCAATTGTGTTTGGTATATAATTTCTTGCCACGTTCAATAATTCAACAGTTTTGACGGATGCCCTGCAATTCAGGGACTGACGATTTGGCCTCAGGAACTCCCGTTACGTTGACTCGCGTTGCTTTCGAAACTCGAACATCAAAGTAAGCGAACTGATTTGTCAGACCTCGGTCATAGCTGACACACTCCAAATTGATATTCAACTTGTTACTACTCACCCGTATAGCTGCCCTTGTAAGTGTCATTTAGTTACTTCAAAAGTTCGTGCTTTTCAAGTGTTTTCGTTATTTTGTGTGACACTTTGCGGAGTAACTTTGCTTAAGTGACAGGCGGAATCCTTGCAGCGACCTCCATGTCCAAATTTTAATCCGGTTTTCTCAATGTAAACAAATTGAAGTCTAAGACGTGTATATCAATCGGACTATTTCAGCCCGTTTGAGATTACCCAACTCCGCCATTCCGTTTCCTTCCGTCCCTTTCGTCTTCGGTTTGACCTTTAGTTACCCGACACTGATATTGACGTAATTGTCATGGAAACACAGCTCCGCCTGCTGTACGCATTTATACGTACGTCCAAGAAAGTGACCACTGATAATCCTGAATAACGGTAACACCAACCCTTTGGATGTTTCCGTCAAGCAAGTCTTCTAAACTATTATATTCACGATGATAATGACAGTTTTTTTGATTACATTAAATCTCATTTTCAAAAGGAACAATGTCCAATGACGCATGCAATCCGAGTTTGTGTTTATGTTCAGAATTGTGAATAGGCCTAAATGCCAGAAAATTAGTGCTAATATGTACAGCCCCTGATGACATAGCAGTACTGTATTTACCGACTATCTTTAGCGCACAGACCTCCAAATGCTCCTATAACTCAATTGTAAAACCAGCTGTTCCAAAGTAAAGCAAAATTGTAAAACATACGGCAATTACACTGTATCCCATGGGTTGTTAAAGTTAAATTTAAAGTCTTCAATTTTTCATTAAAAAGCTAGAAATCCAATTTTATCCCATTTGTTAAAAAATGGTTAAATCTTTTGGTATATTGATTTCTTGCAAGCTTTTTCAATCAATCAAATTTTATTTCTATAGCAGATTTTACAAATAATCTCACAATATGCTTCACAGTATACCCTGGCCTAAATGCCTATACCAGGGGTTTCCCAACATTTTTCTGAAGTGACCCCAAATGAATGTTAACAAATTTACACGACCCCAACACCCTACCCACACACATCTTTTGCCTAACATTAAATTGCATTACATTACATGTAGACGCTCTTATTCAGAGCGACGTACAGTTGATTAGACGAAGCAGGAGACAATCCTCCCCTGGAGCAATGCAGGGTTAAGGGCCTTGCTCAAGGGCCCAACGGCTGTGCAGATCGTATTGTGGCTACAATGAGATTCAAACCACCAACCTTGCCTGTCCCAGTCATTTACCTTTACCACTACGCTACAGGCCACCCCTAACAACACCCTTTAGCCATGACTATACTAGAAATATACCACAACCTACCTCATTGCTTTATTATAGTTGGGTTGTTGTAATGTTAAACATGCAGTGGCCTCTATTCATTCACATATTTTAAAGAGACAAAAATTTTTCAAGATTTTCAGGCGACTCCATCCTGAAATCGAGCGACCACACATGGGGTCCCGACCCACAGTTTTGGAACCCCTGACCAAAACGGTGTTATCACTGGTAATACTGATCAGTGGTGATGATGGCAGAGAAAAAAAAAACCCTGCATGGCATGTAGGAAGAAACCTTGAGGAGAACCAGACCTAGCAGGTTCTGGAGTGCCCCACTGATGGGAGAGGTATGGCTATGATACAGTAGAAGAATGAGTGGAGATGGCAGGACAACAACTAGAACATACAGATAACCCGCACAGAAATAAGAAAGGCAAGAATCAAGTAACCTACAAAACATGGCAACATTATCATTTTGGTTAAGGATGAATGCAAGCCCAATTCTTATTCCCATAGCTGAAATGATCTATTCAGTAGTCTAATGATGAATTAGTTTCCTTTTTTTTTTTTTACTTGAGCAAAAGAAAAGAAAAAACTATTCAAGCATTTACTTCAGGTCGCAATACAGAGCTTTGTGATAGACTGTGCCAATGATAAGCTTTCCTTTATAAACTGAGGCCACGGAGGATCCCTGGATCACACTGCCATCATCAGCATACACCACAGTCACAGTGGGCTTCTCTGAGTGGATGTCCTGGATCTTAAATACCTGTAGGTTATACATTCAGAATGAGATCATAGATCTGACTACTGTTTACCGAATAAATATTTAAAGATTTAAATTATTGCCAAATTATGAATTTGAAAAAAGATGTACACTAGGAAAATAAATAACACTTGCATTTGCCAAATAATGTATTATGTCTGGGCACATCTGGACATGCATTGTGTATGGACATACTAAAAATACTTCTAACTACATTCTTTTTTTAATTGAATACATCAAAATTGAAAATTTTAAAATTAAAACAATGCAGGTGTCAATATATGGGGAAAAAAATAAAATAGCCTGAAATTGGCACACAGCCAGAAACAAAAACATTAGTTGGAACATATGTTGGATCATACAATGAGCTCCACTTTTTTCTTGCATTTTTTTTTTCTTGATTTGGCTCTCTATTCCACAATTCTTGATCACAATTTACATGTGGTTAAAGTGTAGATTTACATTTTTTGGTTTCACCAAGTATAAATTACAGCACATTTTATTCATAGTCCCCAAATATATAGTAATAGATACTATTTTAGCCATCTATTACTATGTACCCGGAGATGTCATTTTTGGGTATGTTTATATAATCTGTTTAAATTTATAAAACTACTCTTTAATAAAAGCTGAAAATTTGCACTTTACCCACCTGTTAATTACAAATCTTTATGTTATGTTATGTTATGGTTACAAATCTAAAATCAAGAAAATGTCTTAATCTTTAGACTTACTAAGCTCACTGAATTTTGCTGTATAAACAGATTATATAAACATATTAAAAAACTACATCTCCAAGTACAAACACATAGATACAGAGCTAAAAGATACAAGGTACAAGACAACTATTCAAAAGAAAATGCACACATAGAGATATGCAGATTTGTCTTCGTTCACACAATCTTCTGAAACAAATGCACCCCCATTCCTTAAATGGTTATGTTCAAGTGGATGTCACTTACCTCAGATCCAGGTGGGTCCTCTGGATTATAGGATGCAAGTTTCATACCATTTGGGTGACAACCTGTCCACAAGTCACCTGTTTCAGGATCCACCTCTATGTTGTCACACAGTGACCCCACAGGCACCGACTAAGTATGTATCAAGAATATATTCAATTACAAAAACTGAGACATTGATGACATTAATTAGATATATACTGATAAATAATAATGTGCAATCTGATGTTTGCTAAGAAATCATTACAGAAACTGAAATATAATTTACCTCTATGCAATTCTGCAATACCAAGACTGAAATATCTTATAATGATAATTTAAAGACAGTGATGCTAATGTAAAGCAAAGGAAACCATGTTTAACATTGTAGGTTAACCCTTATACAATGGTTTATACATTACCTAGGGGTGGAAACTAGAATATTATTGGAATATTATTGCTGATGATATCTGATAATGTTCATCAACATATCAAATATTAATATCAATAAGCAATCAGAAAAGCATTGCACTCACATTATTTCCAGATTTAAGTAACTATTAGGCTTCACCATCTCTGTGGCATCAGTCCTTATGTAAATTGTGTGCATTACATCCACAAGTAATTTACTCAATACATAACTTATGTATTATCCTGGTTCATACAACCCTCACCGTATTTCTCATACTGTGATACTTTGTACCACAGAAAATAATCAGTAAGGGGAAATCCTTACTGATTTATTTTAATTATTCTTTCAAAATATTTCCATATTTTTTCAAAATATTTCATTCTTTTTTAAAGACTATGAATGCTTTTTTAATTGTGTTACCTTCACATGGTGTAAGGTCTTGTTTTCTTGTATCTCCATGACTTTAAAGGCGTGATCCATAATATCTGACACGTATAAATACCTGAAACGGGTAAAGAAAAAAAAATGTATCCTCTTTTTCTTGAATGATACTTTGCTCATATCACATGCAGTTTGTAGATGGCTTCAGACACAAATAACAGAAAAGACAACAATCTCATTTCAAACTGACTTGTTATCAGGGGAGATGTTTATGCCGTTGGCTGAGTAGAAACCGCTTGCCACCTCCTTGACCTCCTCAGGGCTGTAATAAACTACAGTGCACCAGGGCAGCAGCAAACATGACCCCAGATCTCTCAGCATCGTGTTAGTGAAGTAGTGATCATTTGTAGCATAGAAGCTCTCTGGGCCCACAGCCACAATGTCGTTCACACTGCAAGAGACCAAATGGGAAGCTCCATTATCAAGAGTAGGCAAACACAGATCAAGAAAACCCAGTTATCAGCAGGCACCAAGACAAGTCAGTTAACTGTATTTTTTAAACTATAGGTATGTACCAACATAATCCTGACTGTGGAAAGGAAGCAGGTGTGCATCAAAGTTAGGAACTGTTCAGTCTTGTTCCAATCATGCACCAATGTTTTGTTTATTTGTGCAGCTATATAGGAAGTGTAGAATACAGTATACCTAAAATGTATTATATAGTTCTAAAGCAAAAAATATATCCTCCTATTGATTGATTAATTATTTGCACATAACCTGCAACCACTTTTGGTGGGGTCCAAAAGTCTGAGACAACCAGTGAAAATGTTTCTATTTTGGATTATTTTCTAACTGAATACAAACTTTTAAATCACAAATTATATCATCAGCAATTTGAGTGAAAAGTTAAATCATTGAAAAATGTACATGCATTTCATAATTTCTTAGTGTTTGCTTTAATGGCAGTGTGCACTCAAGCTGTCTTGGACTCCACAAATGTGAGCAAAGTAACTTTAATTTGTTTTAAATTAGGGCGACAGTAAGAGCAGTCGTCTGGCAGTCGGAGGGTTGCCGGTTCGATCCCCCACCCGGGCTGTGTCGAAGTGTCCCTGAGCAAGACACCTAACCCCCAAATGCTCCTGACAAGCTGGTCGGGGCCTTGCATGGCAGCCAATTGCCGTCGGTGTGTGAGTGTGAGTGTGTGTATGAATGGGTGAACGGAGAAGCATCAATTGTACAGCGCTTTGGATAATGGCGCTATATAAATGCCTACCATTTGCCATTTCAAAATCCTAAAACTTTGTTTATTTTGTCATTACAGATTTTCAATGCGGTCTCAGACTTTTGGCCATTTTTCATTACTCTTTCTCCCCTGGATGTCTGTCCCGGACAGGTTTCACTGACCATGTATTTATTTTATTAACAATGGTGCATTTATCATATGTCCCATTGGTCAGTCAGATATACCTGTGGAGAAATTCATGTTGGATTGTTTTCAGGTGCATAATGGCATTTTCCTCTTGAACCAATTTGAATATCTCAACCTGGCTTTTCCCCTCAGGGTGATTGACAACGAACAAGTGTACAGATTGATCTGGAAATGGATTAGAGGATATTGTGAGGGTACATACATACCCCAGCCAACATACAAATAATGGTTATTATTTATTCATTTATTGTTTTACTTGATGTAATGCTTCACTTTAGTGCAAGTAAATATCAAAGCTTGTCATCATGTTTAAATGGTTAAATATTGTATACTGTATTAAAGCATGCAATATGATGTGACCTTTCACAATTACAGTATTTACAATACAATGATTAGTTAAGTTTACAACATTTATTTCTCAACCCCTTACTTCAGTAATTAAAGCCACAATGCTTGCATTTTGAAAATGTTGACTTTTTGAATCATGGTAGGAAACCTACCATGGGAAAATACAAGCCAATAGTGGTAAAAAGAAATGTTAATCTAATTCCAGACCAACAAAAAGAGACAAAGTAAATTCCTCTATCCAAGTGGTTTAACATCCGCACTTGTAGTGATATATTTTTGCCCTTGTGGCTCCTTTAGTCTCTTTTTGTAGGTATGTAATTAGATTCAGATTTTTCTTTACCACAATTGGCTTTCATTATTAGTTTCCTATCACGATGCAAAAAGTCCAAATATTCAAAATGCAAATATTGTGGCTTTAATTACTGAATTAAGGGTTGATGAAGGTTGTAAACCCCTTAACATATGATTAATCATTATTTGAACAGGCAGCATTAACATACTGTGTTAACTATTCACCGGCTAGCAGAACCAATATTTTTTTTCATAACCTTTCCAATTATCCCCTACTGTTACCCTTCTCATCAGTGTAAATGCTGATTCCATGAGGATTGAAGGATGTGATGTCAAAGCCGCGTCCAATGCGTAGCTCCACAGGTTTCAGCCTCTCATCCTCCAGGTCCAGCATAAAGATCTTTCCAGGACCGTCAGAAAAGAACGGCATGCCTGGGTACTTCAAGCCCTAATGTAAAAAGTGGGAAAATGTAACTTTAATTGTAGCATTAAAAGTAGGAAGGTCACAAACTCCTATGTCTGACTGGGTACCTGTAGTGTATCTGCCAGCTGTATAAGCTGTGAATATCGCATAAAGTGCTCAGTGTACACTCACTGAGCACTTTATTAGGTAGACCTATACACCAGCTTGTTAATGCAAATATGTAATCAGCCAAACATGTGGCAGCAGCTAAATGCATAAAAGCATGCAGACATGGTCAAGATGTTCAGATGTGTTTCAGACCAAATGTCAGAATGGGGAAGAAATGTGATCTAAGTGACTTTGACTATGGAATAATTGTTGGTGCCAGACATGTTGGTTTGAGTATCTGAAAAACTGCTGATCTCCTGGAATTTTCACACACAACAGTTGCTACAATTTACAGAGAATGGTGCAAAAAAAAAAATCCAATGACCAGCAGTTCTGCGGGCGAAAAGGCTTAGTTAATGAGCGAGGTCAGAGGAGAAGGGCCAGACATGGCCAGACATAGCTGACAGGAATGTCAAATAACAGTGGTATGCAGAAGAGCGTTGCTGAACACACAACGTGTCAAACTGCGTAAATCATGTGATGTTCCAATTGATTGGAGTGTGCATGTTCTGTTGGTTTCTACATCACTCCAGAATGATGCTGCCTCAAAATGATACTTGATGATATCTTTCCTTGGTTCTTGTTTTTTTCCCCAACTCTCCTCTCCTTTTATATTTCCTTATGATGTGTTCAGATGTAAAGGAAACAAGGAAAACATTTAAACAATTTGAATGCAGCCTTGTTGCACTTGGACATTGGGTTTCTACTTCTGTAAATACTGCTTCCTCCTGTTACACTACTGAATCACTTCCAACACCATTGTTATTTTACCAAATTTCCGATCAAAGCACCAAGAAAGACTAATTTTGCATAGCTTCAGTCATGAGGCAAGATTGTTGAGTAGCTACAGGGTTGTATGGTTACCCTGTATCGAACAACAATCATTCAGATCTTCTTCAAATTGCCAATAAAAACAAAACACATTGGTACTTTTTTCAAAATATACCCAATAAATACTGGAAGTTTTAAAAAGGTAAACCAACAAATGGGGCTTAAACATGCTGCAGCCCGGCAAACTAACGTGCATAAACTTACTGTGCTAATAATAGCCAGCCCATTTGGAAGTATTTGGAGATCTTCCGAGCCATATTCTGAAAAATAAAGGGAAATTCTGTGATTATCTGCAAAGTGGATCTCCAAACAAAGATGATAACTGTGAAAGTCCTAAACAATATTAGTGTTTTCAGAAGCAAAACATTAAGGTGGGTCCATAAGATCACAACACTCCTCGTCAAGGTTGGGTTTAACAGATTTGTTCATTTTAATTAAAAACATTTTTTGTTTATTCATAATGAAGCCAATATCCTTCAGTACAAAGACTATTGCCACTGTGTGCTGGGTACCCTGCAAAGCAATATCTCTTTACATTCTTACTTTCAATATTTATTTGTATAGAATGTGCAAAGTATGACAAGTTAGTACAACCTGCACAACTTGCTTAGAAAAGATACAGTGCAGTATCTTAGGCAAAATGTAATATTCGACAAAGAGAAATGGAGTAATTATGTTTTTATTTGATTTATTTCATGAAAAAAGTTATCAAACACCAATATTACCCATAACATAACATAAATTTTAGCCTGTTCCTCTTTGCAGAACTTTTTTTTAGTTCAGACAAATTGTTAGGTTTCCGAGCATGTACTCTTTGTTTCAGGTCCTGCCACAGCATCTCTACTGGGTTTCAAGTCAGGACTTTGACTAGGCAACTCCAAAACTTTAATTTTGTTTCCAGTTACGTGACCGTAAACAGACTTTAGCTGAGGACAGAGAGGCCTGAAGTTATTTGGATCTTCTGGGATCATTTATGACTTCCTGGATTAGTTGTCGCTCCGCCCTTTGAGGAATCTTGGCAGGCTGGCCAAGGAAGGGAAGATTCACCACTATTCCATGTGCTCTCCTTTTGGAGATAATGGCTCTTACTGTGACTTTCACGATGAAAATCCTGCATAGTGTGACTTTAATTGGTTGACTGAGTAACTACTGAGGTAATTACATTTTTACCATGGGTGATATGGATGTTTGGTAACTTTTTCTAATAAATACAATAATTTTGTGTTTACTCAGATACCCAGTTTACCAAGATTTGCCTATTATTACATTTTGTTTGTGACAAATATGCAATTACAGAGGAAATTAGCAAAAGGCATATACTTTTTTTTACAGCACTGTAATTACATTGAGCTAATTTTGTAGATATGTTTTATCAGGAAAGTAGCATTGTTGCTAGTGAAAGAGAGAGCTGCAGTTATAGCCTACTGCAGGGGTCGGCAACCCTGGTCCTGGAGAGCCGCAGGGTGTGCCGGCTTTCGTTGTTACTTGGCATTAATTGATCAATGAAAGCGGTTGATTGCACAGTTAACTCACCTCACCTGGTTTCTTGGGTCTGAATCGGTTGCTTATTTTAAGGTGGAGACGAAAGCCAGCACACCCTGCGGCTCTCCAGGACCAGGGTTGCCCACCCCTGGCCTACTGGTTCAGTTAGGCCTATGCCTGGCACTTACCAAGACCTTTAATATGTTGACAGTTCGGCAGGTGATTTTGCCGAAGTTCTCCGTCTACCAGAGCTATTCTCCTGAAGGAAGATGGACATTGGCATGACAACATACAGCTTAGTTTATTGTCGTTACCATGGTATGAGAAAAATAAAACGTAGCCTAATGCGTAAGGCGCAGACGAGATCTTTATCGAATCTATTTGTATTGCACTTAAATTGCATTTAATACATGAGCTAATATACAACCAGCGAAAACAGGCAAAGGTAAACGAATTAAGTTCTACGTCGCAACCTTCAAACAGATCGATGAACCAACATCACAGTTCACCTCCGAAGTTCATTACTGTATCATTTAAATAGCCTGTGTTAGCCACGACATAGAACCGATACCAATATCTAACTAGATAACTAGCTATATTAATAGATTGCATGTTGTCTACATTACATTAATGGCATTTGCCAGACGCTCTTTTCCAGAGCGACGTACAAAGTTTAGTGCAAAGTGCATACCAATAATCAGTCTAGCGTCAACTTAACGAACAAACAAACTCACTTAAGTTCGAAGAATCTGTTTCCAATAAGAACCGCGAGAACTGCCAGAACAATACCAGACACTATTAGCCGACCCATATTGCTCATACACTTCACAGCCTTAAAAAGACTACGGACGGTATGTCCTGAACTCCCTCTCTGCAGCATGTGGGCGTGAACATCACTGTCTGGCCAGCCGCCAGAATTATGGACATACCTTATGCAGAAATGCACAGGTCTTCGCTGTGACCTGGGGGGATCTTGGGGCGGAGCAGCACTATAGGTGGATAACTTTTCCGCATATAAAAGTAGCGGTCCCCATATCTTACTGACTTTACTAGTTGAATCTATTCTAGTGTGTCTCTAACTTGCCATTGTCAACTCAAAAAGAACGCGTGCACACTACTGGAAATCCCACATAACAAGGGTTCAGACTTGTTACAATATGTTAAAACATATTACATTACATTACATTACATGGCATTTAGCAGACGCTCTTATCCAGAGCGATGTACAACGAAGTCCAAATCAAACACAAGTATAAGTGCGAAGACATATCCCTAACCCAGGACAAATGAGAGGGAGAAATAAAGCAAAATAAATTTAAAACCACCTAATATGATATGATTCATATGCATTCAATTTTTATTTTGCCAGATTAAATTCAAAAAGCATGTTATCAGCTGTCAAGTTCTTTGACTTTTATTGGTAAAATGAGAGAAACTAGCCAATGAATGAAACAGGAAGTCCTCCCTCTTCCCCTTTTAAATGCGGTATGAATTTACAAAATAAAAGTATTTCCTTGTCCACACAACCATGCAGTAGCCTATCTTTAAAATTACCTTCTTTACTATTATACAGATAAAATGCCACATATTCTTCTCAACACTTTGGTCACAAACAAGTAATAGTTTCATGTGCCAACTACAATGGCCATAGGGGTTGCAACCTCTTATGTTTCCCACTGAATACATTACAATGGGAACAGCTGGTAACAATTGGAATGCCAGTCCCATATTCCATGGATCCATTAAGTCTTATATGTGATGTCAGTAAACAACCACAGATTTATTGACAAATTGTTCTGTCATTTCTAATGGTCCTTTTTTGCAATGGACGTCCATTTTGAATAAAATTATGATGTTATGTATAAAATTATGAAATGTATTTATGAAAATATGCGTCAGTCGTGATTGTTGTCTGAATCATTATTAACACTTAATAATTATATTTATTTTGTCAATTTATTTTGAAAAATTCATACCTATGTTCACAGGAAGTAGGACGCTTCCCAAATCCCTTTTGTGGATTCTCAGCATTCGGCTCGCCATAAATCGCTAACCTGCTTTGTTGTCAGTCTAGATATTTATTTTTGCCAAGATAAATGCTGCTTGCAATAGATTATGTAGCCAACATAGTTTGTTCCTTCTAATTTCATATGAAAGTAAGAACCGTTATTATTGATGTTCTGACTGCATCTATTTTTCTGGGATGATTGTTTGAGCCTCGCCCCGCAGTGATACAGCATTTTTGGACAGCAAAATACCATCAAAATAAGGTAAGGTTCCTGTAGAGATGAATTTTGAAGTGCACGGCCATTAGAATAAAATGAATGCCACTGTCAGTTGTCAGTGAATTATATTAGGCGTTGTGTGCTGATATTTGTAGCGATGTATCTATAGCTCATAGGAGAGAAGTTGGTCACATCACGATTAGTCAGCCAACGTTATCCTTGTTAATGGGTCCAACAGCTAACGTTAGTGAACACATTTGGGCAAGATTAGTGTGGCTTGCCCCAAGAATACTTTAGGTCATCTAATATGATGTACATATGGACAACCAAATAAACAAGTTAGGGGGAAAAACAGGTTATTGTAAACATTTTTGAAGCTAGGTTTCTATAAAAACGAAAGCACTTTTTCTCGACAGATTTTTCTATCTGAACCAGCTGCAAGCGGCTTTGTAGGATGCGACGTTTATTGGGATATGTTGTGAAAAACAAACCATCTCGCTAGCTGTCGTTAGCCTGTATTGTATTATTGAGGCAGATTTGTTTGTTGGACAAGAAGCTCAATTGCACACCGGCTTGGCTGTACCGTTGTACTGTCGTCATTATCTTCCATTTTTACGTTTTCTTTTCTTTTTGTTTCAGACCAGTGTCTAAAAAGTATTTTTGTGTAGGAATGATATAGTGAAGTAAATATTTTTACATTTGGAATTTCTGCTCCATTACGAATACCAATTGAAAACACTAAACATTAACAGTTCAATTGAAAATGAGCTATTACTTCACCTACTTTTATGTTCCAAATAGTTTTAGTGCAATGTCCAAAGGCAATCGAATGCCAAAAATCGAGCCTGGACACAGCAAGCGCTCATACATGCACGAAGGAAGCGATTGAACACACCTAACTCATCAAAAACACACGGAGCTCAATAAACTGTGGGCTCCAGAATTATTGGCACCCCTGACTGGCAATACACAAAACACACTAACTTACTTAAAAATAATGTAATTTTTGAGAAACTCAAAATGCCAAAAAAAGAAAAGAAACGTTTCAATGGAACCAACCAAAATCAAAATCAAACATCGCTGGCCCATTGGATTGGTTCAGGCTAGTTGATTGCTTTGTCACTTGCACAATCAGGCCAGTACCTTAAGTAACGTAAGTCTTACATAGGTCGAAGAGAAAGTTGGCTCTCTCTGATATCCTGGTAGCAGTGCGAGGTTAACAAATAAATCGCTTAATTTGAATGAAAAGTCGATTATTATTATTATTATTATTTGATTAGCCTCTGTGGCCAGAATTCCTTTTGATCAGAGCGACAAAACATTAGCTAGCATATTTGTATCTTATTTCATGCCGCCGTTTCATTTTGCTTCTGTTTAGCTACAGGTCACCATTAAATTATGTCTATCTATTGTTTTATTATTGACACTGAAGATAGGCCTAATTATTTTTTATCAGAACGCAGGGGGCGGGGGGGAGAAGCTTTTGAAATGTCACAGTCCAAAGACGCTACGCGACCATGCAGCATCCTTTCTCTGCTGAAGCGTGCTTATCAATAGCCAATGTTACAGGTTTACGATTCCTTCTTTTTTGTACCGACACTTCCTTACTAGTACCGATTAACGTCTGTTTGAGATATTTACTCATAAGATATAAAGTAATATAGTAAAGTAAGATTAAACCTATAATATAGCCTTCTAGCCAACTCATAGGCCTATACCTTTATTTAGTAAAACGGCCAAGGCCTTTGAACGCGAAACGTTAAGCAGCTTTATTATTAAATGGCACATAATATAATAATGGGTAACAATTATTAGAATTGTTTGTGGGACTGGGCCTACCTGTTTTTAGCCATTCATTTTCATTTATTTTCTGGGTTGTTTTGTGATGTATTTTTTGAGTTGTGTTTCAAAATAAATTTTATTTCAAAACATTCATTTGGTTCTTTTCTTTGGCACAATTAATTTGATACCATTGTGTTTTTCCATTTTCCATGTGTTACACCTGTTCTTTCATTAAAGGTTCCAGGCATCATCACATGTTCCTCATTATGACCAGAACTATAAGCAGCAGAGCTGTAATAGATATGTTTATGAGCTCTTATATTAGTTGTGTGGTGGGTACCCCTCTCTATTGGAATCTTTATGTAATCTAATAAAGATTTTAGCATGAATTACTCACACATTGTATTCCAACTTGTGCTCTCTGGTTAGTGGGATACAACAGTGCAATGCAAAATAGTGTACACAATGGTGGTTTCATATTGTCAAATGCATGTATAACATACATACCAAACAATACAGTAGAGGTATTATGTGGCCATATGAAGTATTTTGAAAAACCACGATGGTCACAGTAAATGAAAATGTCCTAATCCTCATTGTCCTGCAGTTCTCAACAAACAGCCTGATATTTTCCTACTGCTTGTTTCAAACCTATCCCTAATTAAGCAGTACATCAATGCAGCAAGCTAGCTGCTTTATTATTTACAGAATGAAAATACTTGCACTTTCTAATTATCTGATTGCACCTGTTTCATTATCATCAATTTAATAATATTATTTGTTTTTTAAAGACAAGCCAAATTATATATATATATATATATATATATATATATATATATATATATATATATATATATATATATATACACAAACACACACCTTTTCTATTGTCACATTTAACTTATTTTCATAAATGAAATGTTCACCCTCTCATTACAGCATGTTCACCCTCTCATTATTTCAATACATGAAAAGTTACAATTTATGCTTTACACATTGTATCCATGATAACAAAATAGCTCTAATACATGGTGTTGCCTTCATTTATGTGAGTAATTGCTATATGGACTGATGTTGGTTGGTGTTGATTTTATTTCAAGGTAGAAAAGGGAGATGATGTGAAACAATTAACACACTTCCAGTACTGTACTCTGATCTTCATAACCTTTTCTATATAAAGTTTTTGGAATGTTGCATGAGGAAGATATATGTTCAGTATACAAACATAAATCTAAATTCATTTTCTATGATATCGAGACATGGTGGATGCAGGATCAGTGCTGACCTGTCACAAATTTACAGCATTTACCTCCTATAAAACTTGATCCTCATTGTTAGCATTGCCATGTCAAGTGTGACCTTGCCCAATATAATCTCATACTGAAATCAAGATCACAGGGTACAGTTGATGGTTAATTAAACAAATGCATGTCAGTGAGAACCAGAACTAATTGTGAACACTTTTCACCTGTCACTTGTGAATATTGGGGTCCTACACATATTCTGAAATGAGCCTATATTTTTCAGGCAGTGAAGATTAATTAAAATATGTTTCACCTCTAAATCCAGCAGTTCCAACAATTAATTCTCCTTTATAACAAGGACCACCCCATCTAAGATGACAATAGCGTCTCTTCATGGGCAAAGTCTGCAGGAGGTAATTCATAGATTGCAAGCCAAGAGTATCTGTTTGCCTTTGATGTTTGAGGGGGGAAGAGCAGCAGCATTCTTAGTAGCAATATAATACGGGCCTGAAACAAGTCTACAGGGTTTATCTCGCTGAGGCCTTAATCTCAGCACTCCTAATCTTACAAACTCTTAGAAACCTAATGTTACAAAATAAATATTACTTGTGTTTACAGCCAGGTGAGTATTGTGGATATAATGCTTCCTCCAACAGTGGAAGATGTCAGACAAAAGTGACTTAAAAGCGGAGTTAGAGCGCAAGAAACAGCGCCTGGCCCAGATCCGCAGGGACAAGAAACTAAAGGAGGAGGAAAGGAAAAAGAAGGAGGTAAGAGTGCTTGTCAGTAGCCACACCTGTTCACTAGTCTCATAATTTTAGCTCAAGTTTATTATAAAATGGTATACCATATAAGTTGGTAAGAAAGCATAATGGATATTTCACTAGTTCCCACCCACATATGTCAAAGCTATACATACATATGTCAAAGCTATACATGGTCAGGAGAGGAATTGCAGCAGCAAATACGCTCAAACCACAACACTGTTTATCCCACCCCTTCTCTCTGAACGTGCTGTACAGCTATACAAGTGCCGGCCTGTCTACTGCATATTTTGAAACCCGAATTTAAGGACTATAGACACAGGTAGAGGGTGAGTCAACATGTCAGTGAGCCTTTTTCAATGATAGGAAGGGATTTACAATGTTTTTGTAACAATATTTTAACACAAAAATCTATTGTACCTTTAACAACCCTATACAGTAAAGACACTCTTGAGTCTACCTTAGGTACACATACAGTACTGTGCAAAAGTTTTAGGCACCTGTATAACATACAGATAAGATTCTTTCTAAAATAATTCAATGAAAGGTTCTAAATGTACTATACATTTTATGTTACATTTTAGTAATTTGGCAGAATTGTTCGAAACTGAATCAAATCAATGTTTTTGTGACCACCCTTAGGCGTTAAAACTGAATCACTTCTCTGAAATAGCCAACGCTGTCTTGCAGTTCCATAAGACAATCAGCAGGGAGGTTGTTCCAAGCCTGTTGGAGAACTTGCCACAGTTCTGCAGGCTTTGGTTGGCTCCTTGCTTCTGATCTCAGACAGCCTTGATCAAGTTTTTATGTAAAAAGTAGTCAATTGCTTACAGTAATATGTTACTTTTTTAAATGAAATACAAACATGTCTCTGTAAAATTAAATCTTTTGGAAAATGAATATTGGGAAATCTCAAATGTGTGTTCTTTTATATTGACACACAAAAAAAAAAAAAAAACATATATATAATAAAGTCTAGGGTGCCTAAGACGTCTGCACAGTACTGTATATTTGATTCTGTGGAAGGAACTCGGAGCTGTGAATATTCAGTGGTGTTTTGTCACTGCCCTCCCCTTCCTATTGCAAACTCCAGTCAGAGATGCAGCAGAAGACGGAGACTGTTCCGGAAGATTCTGATTTGGACCGCAAGCGAAGAGAGACTGAAGCTCTACTACAGAGTATTGGGATCTCCCCAGAGCCCCCTCTAGGTACACAACCCCCTGGCTGCTGTTAATTTCCTAATCAACCAAATTGCTCGTTTGGCTTATCATTATTTTAAAACAGAAAATGATACATTATAGCTAAAAATTGTACCAGTACTATACTAAAATACTAGCCATATGCATATACAAATTCATTCTCACGTAGTTCAAATCAGCTAAAGCTAAAGGGTATAAAGCTTGAAAGTATGAAGAATTTTACTATATCAGTTAAGTGTGTTTGTATATACAATTAGAACAAAAAAAAAGTGCCCGAAGAAGCTACTCTTCTAGCCTAGGTTCTCTTAAAAACATGGTTAGACAGAAACATGGGGTTCCCGGGTAGCTCCAACAGGAAAGGCACTTTTCAGGAGTGCAGGCTGGTGCACAGGGAGGGTAGTCCTCATCTCTTCCTGCAACATACACTGGTAGATTTGGTACATGCAATCTACTTGCACCAGGTGTGCTTAATGTACTCCTCTGATGCAGTGACTTGCACAGCTCTCCTGCTGGCCTGCGCAGTAAAAGCAGCAGTTGGTTGCATGCATGCTAGTCTTCAGTCTCTCAAACAAAGGCCATGGCAGCAATGGGATGGGATTACAGATACTGCTCTAATGTGTGAAGGTTGGATAATGTCCAATGTGTAAGTTTGGGTTGTATGGCTTCACTTTAGTGACTGTAGAAATGAATTAACATTAGAGATGCACAGCGATATTCACAGGCTGAAGATGACATGAGCATGTACTGTAATTTGTACTTTGCTTTCTAAGGTTCCGTTAATATTTTGTTCTTTTTATCTTTGAGTAACACATTTTTAAAGTGTTTTTTTCACTTTGTTTCACGCACAAAAGTGTAAATCATATGTGTATTGCAGTTACAGTAGATTATATTCGATTTGGGATATGTTATCTAACCTATCAGTTTGCAATCTGCACAAAATGTAACTGCACTTTTACATTTTAAAATGTAATGTTGTAAGCTTTGTTTATGTTTGGTGAGTGCTATTAAACACTTCACTGGACTTTGTTTTAGGCACATATTGGCTTTTCTCCAGATTATTTACAATTGTAAAAACATAGGAATACATTTGACTTTCTTTCTCCCTGTTTTTCTTTGAATTTTTTGATTTGACCATTCCAATCCATCCTGTTGATTTGGAACCCTTTTTTCTTTGGCTGTGTCTGACACTGCTGGTCCCCAGTGCAGCCTCTGCAGCTCTTAACATGGGATACCTGTTATTTTCATTATTTAGTCCCAACCCCTATGTCTCCTTCTTCGAAATCAGTGAGCACGGCCAGTGAAGCCGGCAGCCAGGAATCAGTGGACGGGGGGACAGTCGGAAGGTACTATAATCTTTCTCACCTCATACCATACCCCACTACATGTGTTTCCAGGTAACAAGTGGGCTCATTTAATCCTTGTGGAAAGGTGTTTGGTTGTGACCATCAATGAAGAATGAATGTAGATTCTATGTTTTGGGCAGGGGTGTGGTAGTATATGTTGTCATCTTGAGTTGTAATGAGACGGGTGCAGGTTGATGCACACAGCCACAATGCAAGCAATGCAAGCTGTACACCAGCTTTTTAAATGCATACTATGCAGGATTTCTTTCCTTGCTTCACCCCCGTTTTACACGCAAAATATGTCTAAGACCCCATTCTCAACCCCGTCTACATCCCCATGCAGACTGCTGGAATCATGTCTCTTTCAAAAATGCAGTAATAACTACGTTCATAGCTGCCAGACAGTCGAAAATGTACCAAAATACTCAATTGACATATCCGATAGCAAAAATATATCCAGAAAAGTTACAGCGTATCTAACCTTCGCTAAATGTTTGTGGTGATTGAATGAACCAAGGCTAGGCACTGCTGCTAGCACAAGACCATTGCATTTCAGTCTGCTCTAGCCTGACTGGAAGGATGAATTGTACAATTCTGTAACAGAAGCATGCATACTTGCTAGCACATCAATTAATTTAAGCTTTTATTTAGACATCTCAAGTCTTCTGCAAGATTCTTGTGGATTTAGGCATGAGCATATAAGCAGTAGTACTGTACAGTGGGACCCAGCGATCATGGCTGACATACAAAACGGAATTTAATTGGCTAATAACTGCAGCGACTTAATGTTACCAAATGCTGGCCAGTCACTTGGCTAACGGTTAATCAATAAGGCTATCCCTCAAAACCCAGCTCATCACTATAGTACCCAATAGATACACATCACCTCTTGCTCTCCTCCTCTTCCTCCTCCTCCTTTTATTGGAGGTTTTTAGAATAACAAACACAAGCAGACATACAAGGTATTCTGGAGAAGAGAACACAGGCACAGGTTGCCAGTCTATCATAGTAATGACTGAGCATGTTTGTTTTATTTTCATGGTGAAAATCCTGCGTAGAATGCCTTTAATACAAATATCTAATCAGCCAAACATATGGCAACAACTCAATGCATAATGGTATGCTGACATGGTGAAGAGGTTCAGTTCAAACATCTGAATGGGGAAGAAATGTGTTCAGTGACTTTGACTGTGGAATGATTGCTGGTTCCAGATGGGGTTGCTTGATCATGTCAGGAACTGCTGATCTGTATGGGATTTTCACGCACAATAGTCCTTATTTCACAATTGTCACAGTGCCTACTTGATGCCTGATGTTGGTAGGATACAGTACAGTTAAGCAGCTTTTAATGGAGAAACAGCAGATGGGCACATTGTACTACAGTGTGACAAACAAATGATCAAACAAACTGATGGAGCCCTGTCCATAGTCCTCCCCCTCATCGGGTGGGGAAAAAAAATATCCAGCGACGATAACTCAAAAAACCATGCATTACAACAGTGGTATGTAGAAGATGCTTTATCTGTAATATAAATAGCAGAGTTTGCCGAGAATGGTGCAAAAAAACTAAAATCATCCAGTGAGCAGCAGTTCTGCGGGCAGAAATGCCTTGTTAATGAGAGTGGTCAGAGCAGAAGGACCAGACAGGAAGATGACAAATACCTAATAAAGTGCTCAGTGAGTGTGTCTATATATAACTCAAATGTATAAATATATAATAATAAGTATGCCTTTATGATATAAATTATCAGATGAATTCATGCAGAAATATGCAGTGCTATAAGTAAGGGCAGTGTCATTTTGTTGATATTTGGCTTTGTGCTCATGCAAAATGAATGTGAGGCTAAAGTGCAGACTGTAAATAAGTGGGTGTATCAAAAAGAACAGTTTGACACATTATTTGGAAGCAAGAATGCACTGGTGAGCCAAGATGTAGGCCTCAATCAGTTAAGACCACTATAAAGAGATGTAGTCCCTGGTGTAAAATGTGAATTGTTTGATTATAAATCTAAAATACCGACAGAGAGAGCCAAATCAAAAAATCCAGACATACTGTATGTCGCTACATATATTCATAATTATTTGCATTGGTAACTCAACAAGCCTTTATATTTATCTTCCATGTATGTGTATTAATTCTTGGGATATTTTTCTGGAAAGACTAAGTAATGGGATGTTTTGAAGCAAACTTTATGATGAGTTATTATTTGTTAGATTAATCACAAAGACAAACTGAGTTTTATCTTTGCTGGTCTGTTATCTGTACTGCTGGGCTGTGATTGCTCTATATTGCAATGTAAGGCTAACATGATAACCAAGGCAGGACTAGGCATATGGATTTTGTAATTTTTTATACAGCAGCATGCATTAAGTCCCATTCTCTTGTTCTTTACCTATTCAAATGGGGACATCAGATATAGGTAAGGAAAATGGTTGTATTGTTGGTGTTGTGTCAGTTTTTGACATTCAGTTAAATTTCATACTTCATATAAGGTTCAGTCATTACATTGTTTGATGTTTTTTTTAAATAGTTGATTATTGTGTTCAAATGCAGTAAAAGTACTGTTTATTGTGCAGTATATTTTATTATGCAATTAATATAAATCATTTTGATTATTATGTAAAGAATAATCCACGACAAGGTGGAGTACATAAATGGATTTATTCAACGCCTGCCATCCAATCAGAATCGAGTATTCACCGAGATCATTGTATAATCCAAATGACTCATCACAGCCCTTGTGTCATTGTATCATGTGTTTGACTTTCCATTTATCCTGCATTTATCATTTTCATAGATGCGACCAAGAAAGAAATGACTATACAGTGGTCCAATTTGTGAAAACAGGAACAGCAATATAGAGTACTATTAATGATGACTGATTTTAATTTATTGTGCATTAATGCACAATGTTTCTACAATTTAGGAAATGGCAAACAATGTTGGTCTTAAACATGGGGTTGTATGTTTTGGAGCAGCATGGTTAAAATAGTTTGGCATTTCCTGAATTATGTAAAGTTCTCCCTATGCAGGTAGGGCGATAAGAGAAAATGAGTAAAAGTGTGATTTAGAAATGGAAGATGACTTTAAATGAATATATCCAAAAGTGCTGCAGTAGTAAACAAGGAAAAGGATTTTGCAAAAGGGTTTTACATGAGAATATAACGGAATAGCAGTTGCTTCAGTAATATCCAGCTGTGTAAATAAATATTGTGTTAAAATTAATTAACACAAGCATTAGCAGTAGCATTGGCTAAATTCCAAAATCTTGCGTGAGGAAAAAGGAAGTCCTCCTAGTCAGAGACAACTGATGAAATATCCGAGTCTTTGGCTTGAACATGTAGTCATAGGGTTCAATCTGTGCTTGAACACTTTTCCTAACTCAACCACTCTGGAACCCTGTACATATTTCTAAAAATATAATTGTGCGGTGATGTCTGTACCTAATTTCAATCAGGGTATCAGTTCAACTAAATCCCCCAATGAGCCATACTTCTACTTGGTAGCTCCTTGGGCTTAGCTACTGTCTTCCAGTATGTAGGGTTTCCATATAGAGATGGCTATGATCTTGAAAGTTTCTTAAAAATATTTACAGTCCAACTATGAAAAAGTGAACAACGCTTCCCTGGATTTTTGCAATGGGTTTTTTGCAATGGGATTTTTGCAGTCTCCTAGACTTAAACTCTATTGAAAATGTATGCTTTGAATTGGAGGCAGTCCACAAGCACAGATGGAAGGATCTAAATGTTCTCTGAGCAGCATGTATTAGTATGATATAATACATATCATATACAGTGGTGTGAAAAAGTGTTTGCCCCCTTCCTGATTTCTTATTTTTTTGCATGTTTGTCACACTTAAATGTTTCAGATCATCAAACAAATTTAAACATTAGTCAAAGACAACACAAGTAAACACAAAAAGCAGTTTTTAAATGAAGGTTTTTATTATTAAGAGAGAAAAAAAAATCCAAACCTACATGGCCCTGTGTGAAAAAGTGATTGCCCCCCCTGTTAAAACATAACTTAACTGTGGTTTATCAAACCTGAGTCCAATTTCTCAAGCCACACCCAGGCCTGATTACTGCCACACCTGTTCTCAATCAAGAAATCACTTAAATAGGACCTGCCTGACAAAGTGAAGTAGACCAAATGATCCTCGAAAGCTAGACATCATGCCAAGATCTAAAGAAATTCAGGAACAAATGAGAAAGAAAGTAATTGAGATCTATCAGTCTGGAAAAGGTTATAAAGCCATTTCTAAAGCTTTGGGACTCCAGCGAACCACAGTGAGAGCCATTATCCACAAATGGCGAAAACATGGAACAGTGGTGAACCTTCCCAGGAGTGGCTGGCCGACCAAAATGACCCCAAGAGTGCAGTGACGACTCATCCAAGAGGTCACAAAAGACCCCACAACAACATCCAAAGAACTGCAGGCCTCACTTGCCTCAGTTAAGGTCAGTGTTCATGACTCCACCATAAGAAAGAGACTGGGCAAAAATGGCCTGCATGGCAGAGTTCCAAGACGAAAACCACTGCTGAGAAAAAAGAACATTAAGGCTCATCTCAATTTTGCCAGAAAACATCTTGATGATCCCCAAGACTTTTGGGAAAATACTCTGTAGTCTGACGAGACAAAAGTTGAACTTTTTGGAAGGTGTGTGTCCCATTACATCTGGCGTAAAAGTAACACCGCATTTCAGAAAAAAAACATCATACCAACAGTAAAATATGGTGGTGGTAGTGTGATGGTCTGGGGCTGTTTTGCTGCTTCAGGACCTGGAAGACTTGCTGTGATAAATGGAACCATGTATTCTGCTGTCTACCAAAAAATCATGAAGGAGAATGTCCGGCCATCTGTTCGTGACCTCAAGCTGAAACGAACTTGGGTTCTGCAGCAGGACAATGATCCAAAACACACCAGCAAGTCCACCTCTGAATGGCTGAAGAAAAACAAAATGAAGACTTTTTGGAGTGGCCTAGTCAAAGTCCTGACCTGAATCCTATTGAGATGCTGTGGCATGACCTTAAAAAGGCGGTTCATGCTCGAAAACCCTCCAATGTGGCTGAATTACAACAATTCTGCAAAGATGAGTGGGCCAAAATTCCTCCACAGCGCTGTAAGAGACTCATTGCAAGTTATCGCAAACGCTTGATTGCAGTTGTTGCTGCTACGGGTGGCCCAACCAGTTATTAGGTTTAGGGGGCAATCACTTTTTCACACAGGGTCATGTAGGTTTGGATTTTTTTTCTCCCTTAATAATAAAAACCTTCATTTAAAAACGGCATTTTGTGTTTACTTGTGTTGTCTTTGACTAATATTTAAATTTGTTTGATGATCTGAAACATTTAAGTGTGACAAACATGCAAAAAAATAAGAAATCAGGAAGGGGGCAAACACTTTTTCACACCACTGTATATTACTAATTCATTTCCAGACTTGTTTTTTTTGCATACATACTGTACATGCAGTGCATTCCATGGCACAATTTGAGTTGTTTTGGCTCTGTACCCCAACACATTTGAAATGAAACGATGATTTTTTTACGTGTGTATGTACTTGGATGATCCGTATAGGAATTACAGTCCTTTTCACACACAGTCCCCCAGATAGAGGACTATGTATTACATTTTTATATGGTGATCTTCATTCCTGGTCCTTCATTCCTGCTACATTCCAGGCCACAGGGTCTTGCTGGTTTTTGCTTTTGCCTTCATATCTACAAGCAGTTCAGACTCAAGAAACCTGCTTTAATTGATCAGTTAAGTGTCGAGTAACAACAAAAACCGACGCACCCTGCAGCCAGCCAGGACCTGGAATGAAAATCACTGGTGTCTATGTGTTGGAGACTTCCAGCAACAAATGCAAAGGATCTGCTACCACGTAGTAGATATGATATGTTTATTTCAGATTATGTTCATTGGTCACTATTAATATTGCTTTTCTAAAATGGGGGGGACTATGTATATAAAAGGACTTTAAGTCCTTCATGGATCACTGGATATGGAGGTGCCCTTAAATTAAAACAGAATATCTGCACTTGAAATTCATATTAGTTGTTTTATTTCAAATCCAATGTGCTGGAGCGAATAAGCAAAACAACAGAAAAATGTGTCCTTGTTAAATACTCCTGCATTTAACTAGATCACACACAACCATTTTCTTTTTATTTCTGTCATATCTTTTATGTAACATTTCCTGGTGATATTGTCTATAGTACGTATAATTTTTAATTACTTGCTCTATTTTTGAAAGATCTATTATTAGATCTTTCTTCTGCATTTGTATTCTGAAATACAGTTGTGTTTTTTTTTTCTCCTTGCTTCGCTTCAGTAAACATAAAGTTTATGATAGCAATTAATAAATTAATTATGTTCTGTGTCTCCTGCCTTGCATGTATTTTTGTGTTGGTTAGTTGGCAGTATATTGGCTAATGGTGCATGTTCTCTCCCCTGCGCAACACCTTCTGCTGCCCTCCCAAAGGACCCTACAGTGGGACACTGACCCCTCTGTTCTCCAGCTGCAGGCTGACTCTGAGCTCGGGTACACCTGCTCTTTCCTTTCTTCTTCCTTTTTTATGTGTCAGTTATACCCGGACATCCTGTATCATTTCCTTTTTTTCGACAACTGGGCTGTGAGGAAAGACATGGTGAGAGTATGGAATAGTCCTATGGAGATTACATTTGGTTTGCTCCATGTTGAAACTTGAATGGTGCTAAAGTTGTGTTGGACTTTGGATGATTCCATTTCAGCCTTTTTGGAGGTGGGTCAGAAATAAAATAAATTATCCAATTTCCCAAATAGAAGTCCATTAAAATTGTCTGAATTAATTGTGTAATGTGGTGCAAATTTGTTTTCGTTTCTTATTTTGTAAAAGGTTTATTTTTCTTAATTTCATTCAGTTATATAGTAGCAGGTGAAATCACTGGGGTTGTAATTTTTTAATAAGGCTTTTAATTATGGAAATCTGGTCACTGTAAAAAAACAAAATGTGAAGAAAGAAAAATAGGGTTATAGAATTGTTAGAATTGTGACATTTGAATTTGTCTTTGTTTGAAACATATTCCAATGCGTTAAATATATAAATGCAGTGTTCACAAATTTTGGTTTGGTAAAATAAATTAAATAAATGTAATTGTGTTGGATACAATTGAAACCTAAGTATACACAGTCCGATGTTTGTAGTTGGTACGGTTGTACAGTAACAGAGATGCAAGATAGATCCCTAAGTGTTCTCACTGCCAAGAACTGAAGACTGACTACTCACACTATCTTGGTTGGGCAGGGAATTGGATTTGATACTTTTATCCTTGTAGAAACTGTGCCTTGTCCTATTTAGGGGGGGGGGGGGGGGGGGTAGCTTGCATTTTGTCTCCTGGCTCATAGCAACGAAGAAATGGTTGTGAATGTAATTCACAGTGAGAGAGATTTCACTGCCAATGGGAAAGGGTGATACAAAATAACTGCTTGAAATGCACAGTTACATCTTGTTGCATAAATAAGGACAATGTATTTATTATTTGTTTATCTGTGAATTTACAACAAACCTAAGCAATATCAATGAAAATATTGTTCACTATTCTTTTCAATTAGTTTTGCACTCAGCAGGGTTCAACCCCCTAGTATTGCATTTGTGCACATACTGAATTACTGCTGAACCAAAACATCTTTCTTGTGTTTTGAAAATTGTGTGTGGTCTCTGTGGTCATTTGTATCTCTCTCCACCTTTAGCCGCAGGATGCATAGACTGGGGGCCTCTAAAATCACACAGGTGGACTTCCTGCCCAAAGAGGTAGTGTCATACTCCAAGGAGACCCAGACTCCACTGGCAGCTCATCAGTCTGAAGGTAAAAACGGATATATCCAGAAACACTCAGATTGCTAGTGGTATGGCTGGCTGTGGTTATTGAAGTGAGATCAAAGTGACTGATTAATTGCGTTCTGAGCTGAGACGGGTGGGTTAATTGGAACCATAATGCAGAATCTCTTTGATTTAGGCCATCTATGGTTATTAGGTTGTAAGGATTATAGGCTAGCTTCACTTTCAAGATGAGAGATCTGAAAAATGGTGTGAGGTGAGGAGCTTAGTCTCCTGTTAATTTATGATTCTCTCCCATCTGAAATGCCCCCAATGTCATAGATATTGTGACAGTATAGGTGACCCTACTGTTTTTTGATGTTGCATTTAGTTAGATTGTAGGGGACAGTCAGGGGTTCAAATGCCTACCCTTTGTCCTCAGAGGAAGAAGAGGATGAAGAAATCACTGAACCTAAACCTGGTCCAGAGATTGATCAGCAGGAGGAAGAGGAGAATCGAGAGACCAAAGAAAGTAAGGATTAAAGGCCTGACGGACTTAATGGCTGCTAGGGTCCTGGTGTTTTACTCACGCTAAGCATTGTGTGTGTGTATTTGTGTGTGTGTTTGTGTGTGTCAGTCCACCCGAGGGAGCTCACAGAAGAAGAGAAGCAGCAGGTTCTTCACTCTGAGGAATTCCTCATCTTCTTCGACCGCACCATCCGCGTGGTGGAGCGTGCGTTGGCGGAGGAGTCCAATATCTTCTTTGACTACAGTGGCCGTGATCTGGAAGACAAGGAAGGGTAAGATCATAACTTCTGTGACAGTAAGAGGAGAAAGCAGGAAGGGAGCTCTGATGGGACTGTGAAGCTTCATGAACCACAAAATGGAGGGTGCTACTACATGCCAATAGACACTCTGTATAAACATTTATAGTGTTTTCATATGGAGAGCAATCTATTTTTTATTTATTTAATGAGGTTTCTTTGAAGAAAGCATTGTCTAAGACAGTTTCAATATTTGTTTGTACTAATGGACATTTAGCAATTCAAGTTCAAGGGCACACAAGTAGTGTTCATCGAAGATTCAATCCTTCAGTTTGCTTGCATAGGTTCTGCCCCTAGAAATGAAGTAGCAATCTTGCCTATGAGAGAATTGTTCAGTTTGCACAAAGTGTGTTGTATGTTAATGGCCTGAGGATAAATAATTGGTTATCTGATATTACTCAGTGATCTCCATAAGTCTTGGGACAAAGACATTTGTTTTTGTCTCTGAACATGGTTAAAGTGCACTTCTTAGTGATGTTCCAAATGGTTTATTTTGGTAAGCCTATTGTTTGGCCTATTTCTTTGAGGTTTTTTTTTGTATTTGTATTTCTCAGCCTCATAATGCCTTCCATGACTGTTATGGGCACCAATCATGTTGACAAACGCCAACAGACTCCAATGGCAATCAAACGCTATAAACAAGACTAGATACTGAAAGCCCTCTTATATCTGCACTATGGAAGCAACTGAACACCCCTGACTAATCGCCTGTAAGGCCTTTTGTCCCAAATATTTTGGTGCCCTGAAATATGTATGAAAATTGCTGTCATTTCTACATGGTGAAACCAAAATGTGTAACAATACTGTGCTACAAAAGTTGAAAATCTGAACTTTAATCACATGTCACACATTATTACCAAATGTATTCATTTTATTAGTTTGTCCCAAGACTTGTAGAGCTCACTGTATATTCTTATATATTATATAGGTATAATTATTGTTATTGTTATTAAAAGATGCTATACTGTTCCAATGCATGCCCTCTAAAATGTCCCCTAAGTGTTTGGTACAAGTTGTATTACCATTGAATTAAATAATGTTAATGTTTTTTTTAACTCAGTGATGTTCAGGCTGGATCAAATTTATCCTTCAACCGCGTGTTCTACGATGAGCACTGGTCCAAACATCGAGTAGTCACTTGTTTGGACTGGTCTCCGCAGGTATTTCTGATCTATGCTTATACCGGCACACATCTAGAATCATTTTCATGTTTATCTGAATCTAGAAAAAATCTTACTGATTGTGTTTTTGTTCAATTCCCAGTACCCTGAATTGATGGTGGCCTCTTACAACAACAATGAGGATGCCCCACATGAACCAGATGGGGTTGCACTTGTGTGGAACATGAAATTCAAAAAGACCACGCCCGAATATATCTTCCACTGTCAGGTGTGTGCACAGTCCTCTCTGTGCTGTTGTGAAATATTGATCCGGTTACACTTTACAATAAGGGCACAATTGACATTAACTAATGTAGTTATTAACATGAATTGATGTACAAATACATTAATTAAGCATGAAATTAACATTAGTTAATGTATTTCTTAAATACTAACTAATGTATTAGTTATTAATATTTATATATTACAAACGATAGGATAAATGTATTAACAATGTATTATGTAATTAACAAATACATTAACTGTTTTCTTCATTCCAATATGAATTGGCATTAAGTAATGTAGTTAACATTACTTAATGATGTACAAATGCATGCACTTTACAGATTGAATTCTCACTAGGTAGTTAGTTACAACTACATTAATTAATTCCATTCATTCTGTCCAATTCATTGTAAAGTGTTACCAATAATCATGCAGTAGAACACTGTGTGGTCTCCCTGTCTGTGTGTGCGTATGTGTGCTTGTATTTTGTTTGTTGTGTTTTCACACCTACGTTTCACACATTTTTTCATGCCAATACTCAAAACACGATGCATATGAATCATATATTATAAACCACAATATGATTAAAAAATAATACAAATAATAATAATAATAATTTCCATGATAATAATAATAATAATTAAAAAATCAGTAGCCATTTTCCCACATAATTTCTACCCTCAAAGTACCCACTATGAGGGACATAGTCACAGAAAGTGTAGAATCAGAAGATCCATTTTAAGATGCAATGCCTATAACCATCTAGTTAATAACATTTACATGAATAGGGAAGTAACTACATTCCCCATCAAAGTTTTAAAATGAAAGCTTTTCAGTCTGAGATTATTGAATAACAGAGCCTGGTGACTCTCAGAATTTCCCTTGGCCTTGTGGTCTAGACAAATAGTAACAGTCACATTGGGTAATAAAATATGAGTAATGGTGAAAGACTCTTGTTTTGTGAGCTATTTTGAGAGTGGGATGGCGTGACCCCGTTTCTCCATCGACAGTAGTGTGATAACAGCTGCTGCAAGCTGTAATCTTGTAAATAGTACTCAGAGGGGTACCACCAATGGGTGGACAGAACAGAGCTGGCATTACAAGGCTGAGATGAGAGTCTGTCTCCTTTAAGCAATTTTGAGAAGAGCCTGATTACAGGTCTGCAGAGCCAACTTGATTTTCGTTCTTGAATATTGTACGTGTCACACAGTAATTTCCTCTGGCAATCTGTACTTTAAGCCTTCTATAACAAGGGCAAGGGAGAGTGTTCAAAGACTATTCACTTGCTCTGTGCCTTTTCATCTCTAATAATGGTTTGGCTTTGCTCATTATTCACTGCAGTACATTTGATTATTTTCAAGTACACTATTATTCTTTCTATGGTAAGCTCTTATTGTTAGAGAGTAAAGAGTAAGTCTAATGGATGTAGCAAAATTGATTTTCTTATCCTTTTGAGGGCTCTACCTTGGACTCTGTGCAATGCGTGGCAACCCATACACAAGTTTCTTTGCTAGTTTCTGTACTAGTTTCAGACAGTTTTACGGTCCAGTGCCTACGCTGTAGAAAATGAACATGCGCCTATGTGGGCCAGGTGGTCTTGATGAGGTGTGGTTATGTTAATTGCCGGCTTATTGCTATTTTGATGCAGCTGCAAACATTGAGTTTTTAGTCATATCGCAGCCTCATTGTTATTTTAATGCCAAGATAGTAATGTGCCTACATAGACGGGGGCAACACGTGTACACCTTCTTGTCTGTTATAGGGACATAAACAAACATGCATAAAAATATCAAGATTATTATGATCTATTTTCATAATTAATTATATGAATGCACCATCATAATGAATGGTTACTATATTCATCCAAATGAGACATTTGCAGTAATGACTAATAAAATTGTGCCAATTAATGACTAATAAAAAAGTGCCAATTTTGGGACATTGGTTATCCATTAATGGCGTCTGATGAAACATACAGTATATAGGGTATTAATTGACATTCAATAGAAAACTCATGAAAACACACTCTGCCACCTAATAGACCTAATGGAGTTTTACTGAAAATGCATGTCAGGTGGAAAGTGTTTGTAGCATGATGTGGCCAAAAGCCAAGGATCTGTTCATCTATTGCCTGATATGTGGGCGGGATGGTTTATTTGATTGACTAAAGTCCAAAGCTTTTTCTTTTGCTTGTATTTGGACATTTAAACCACCTTTAAAAAAAAAAAAAAAAGCATTGCCCTGTTTTTCAAATATGGTCCCAGGGATTTGCTGTGGATGACTTTAAATGTTTTTATTTGGATACAATTTAAAAAAAGCATTAATTGAAACTTCAACTGATGCAGATTTCAAAAAAATTCTTAGTTCTTCACATTTTTTAATTACAGTGACCAGATTTCCCAACGCAGGGGCAAACTCAGTTGGCATTAAAGGGAATGGAAGATGACATTCTGATTGGTTTATTGCATGTTACACCCAATACACATCTATGCCACTAAGTCCAGCCCTTTTGAACCGTGTACCTTACTTTTCTCTTGAACTATGAGCTATTGAACAATTGAAACTAGCAAAAGTGTGTCTGACCATGTCCTAAATGGACTTGCATGCTCGCTTAAGACTAGCACATAGACAATGATGATTGAGCCTGGAATCTGTGATCATATTGGTTGAATAATAATGAACAATAGCCACCAAAACAGTGCTGTTTCCATATTGTACAATGCATTATAATGCATAAATATTGCTTTTTATCTCTCTTTAAGTGTAAAATTGTGTTGTGCGATTAGGGTTCTGGGGTGCAGTTAATGCTTAGATTTAATTTAGATTTCTGATTAGGGTTAAACATGTACCCTATTGTCATTTGGGTAATGTGTGCAGTCATATTATAAACTGGAAACCTGTGTAATGGGGCTGTACACACTGAGTACTGTAGTAACTCTGTTTACACATCATCACCGTCATCATGGACTAAAACTGTGCCTCTCCATTTCCCTCCTTGCAGTCCTCGGTGATGTCAGTTGGCTTTGCCCGATTTCACCCCAACCTGGTTGTGGGGGGTACTTACTCGGGGCAGATTGTGCTTTGGGATAACCGCAGTCACAGAAGAACACCGGTGCAGAGGACACCACTGTCTGCTGCTGCGCACACAGTAAGCTCTATTATTATGACCGAGATGTTAATGCAGTGCTCATTCTTTATTAAATGACTTTTGGAATATTATTACAGTCTGTGGGCATCTCTTTTCCCCAAACACACACATACACATTAATAACTGCTTAACAAGAGAGCTAATAGAGAGCTAATCTGGGCATTTACATTAATTTAAACAACTGCTGATACGCTGCAGTTAAGCATATTTCCTCTCTCTCCTTTTCCTCCAGCACCCTGTTTATTGTGTGAATGTTGTGGGGACTCAGAATGCCAACAACCTGATCACTGTGTCCACTGATGGGAAGATGTGTTCCTGGAGTCTGGACATGCTATCACAGCCACAGGTGAACAGTAATGACGATGTGTCTCTACTGCAATAATTAAAGCTATGGTGTTTTACATAATTTATTTTATATGGTTGAATATTTACTGGAGCAGGTTTTTACACATTTAGTACATTGGCTAGCGGTACAACTTGAGCTCCACCTCAGATTTGGTATGTGATGTTTAAGGTAAAGTGTCTTAACCACTGATCATCTCCAGTGAAGTGTTTAGCTGTGAAGTGTCATTGGTGATTGAAACGGTTATTTCATGTGTGATGGATAGCGCGTTGGAGGTCCTCCCATAAGGGCTGGTAAAGTCTGCCTCTCATGACCGTTCTTCCAACAGGAGAGCATGGAGCTGGTGTACAATAAGTCCAAACCAGTGGCGGTCACAGGCATGGACTTCCCCACTGGAGATGTGAACAATTACGTGGTGGGGAGTGAGGAGGGGATGGTGTACACGGCATCTCGTCATGGCAGGTCAGTGGATCCACAGTGAGGTGGGAAAGAGGTGCACTCATGCTTGTATGCACATATCACATTTATTTGTATCTGTGTCATGATATTTTAATCATGTATGTGGACTAACATCTAACAAAACAAACCCTAGACAAACAATTTAGTGGAATGTATGTAGCACTTTTTTATTAGGCTGATTTATAAATCCTTCTGTTCACCCAACCACTTAGCTATCTAATAACTGGGGATAGGATCACCTTACCATGTGCCTTTAACACCTGGGAATCGCATTGGGCATTGCTGAAAGTTGTCTTCCTGCTCTGTTTTCTTCCCCTCAGTAAGGCTGGCATAGGGGAGATGTTTGAGGGGCACCAGGGGCCCGTCACCGGCATCAGCTGTCACAATGCAGTCGGCCCAATTGACTTCTCCCACCTTTTTGTCACCTCATCTTTTGACTGGACTGTCAAACTGTGGTCCACCAAGGTAGAAGAAAAAGTATGACTGGTGCTATAAATCAGGGAATTAAAAATCTTATGCAAGCATTAAATATTCAAATATTAAATTGAGAATGAATATCATTACGGGAATACACACACAAGTTCATGCTTTCTCTATAGATTTTACTCATCCATCAGATTGAAGACTATTGCTATATATACAATATGTAACAGCAGCATCTAATATGCATATTTTTTCAAGCCAAAGGCAGAAAGTTGTGCCTGGGTGCTTATTTTAGAGTCAAAGCTGAAATTCATGTTTGCCATGTAGCTCCTTATTGGGAAATATGCTGGTGCATTTTCTTTTCAGTTGTAGCTATGTTGTGTGGCTACATGGAATGATTTAAATGTCCACATTATTATGGATTTTTATTATCCTAATTATTATATATTATTATAGATTATGTATTTATATAATTATTATACTAATAATTCACATACTCACAGTATATAGTGCAGTAATAAGAGAAATGTAAAATGAAATTCTCTCCTCCATCCCCAGCACAATAAGCCGCTGTACTCCTTCGAGGACAATGCTGACTATGTGTACGATGTGATGTGGTCTCCCGTGCACCCTGCGCTGTTTGCCGCTGTCGATGGGATGGGTCGATTGGATCTGTGGAACCTGATCAATGACACAGAGGTGACATTTCTGTCCTTTATTTTATTGTGTTTCACTGATGTGATGCTTTAATGGAGAGCATCAATATCCTGGAAATCATTTTTAAAGTGGGATTATACAAGTGTTCATAGGAGCAGTTCATAGAACTGAGTTACTCATGTTCAATCAGTGGAGGGCCAAGGCTGACTTCTATGACAAACAGCTCTAGACAGGCTACAATTGACTTCACTGAGATGCTTATACTGTATGCAATGACATTGTTACATGGAATGTGATCTCCAGGTTCCCAGTGCGAGTGTGACCATTGAGGGTGCGTCTGCCCTGAACCGAGTGAGGTGGGGGTCAGGGGGCAGAGAGGTGGCAGTGGGCGACTCTGAGGGACGTGTCTGGATCTATGACGTTGGAGAGGTGAGGGGAAAAAAACTCTGTGATGAATGTACATAATGAGAACATCTGTTTCACTGTTCTGTGGGCATTCTACTGTTAAGGTATACTCGGAGGTATTGTCAGTTGGGGCCTGGGCTGTAGGCTGTAGCATGGCCCTTGTCTGCCTTTGATATCGAGTCGTCTGTAGGGCTTGCGGTGTGTAAGGGTTTAGTGTTTGAGGAGTACAGACAGAAGGTCTGTTTTTCTGTGGACTTTCTGACTGGGCTTCTGCATACAAGTCGCCAGAAATCAAGTAGGAAGAAACATACTTATACCCGTGCTCTAAAAATACGCAGTGCTTTGTACCTTTGTCGCAGATTTTATTTCAGTGTAACAATATTGAGGTTAACTTTGGATCCTGTCTCCCGCAGCTGGCTGTGTCCCACACTGAGGACTGGACTCGCTTTGCTCGCACTCTGGTGGAGATCCGTGCCAACCGGGGGGATGGGGAGGAAGAGGGTCCCATGGAACTGCCAGCATAAAGCACAGCAGTGCCACTGATCCAGCGACAGGGCTCCCTGCTTTCATTACTGCACTAGAAAAGGGCCCGCACTGGCAGCGGCACACAGGCTCACACACACACTTACACTGTAGATTCCCAGTCTTGACCTCTACTGTAATCCAAGCATGCATGAAAGTGTTTTCTTGTGTTTGTTTCATAAACAAATATCGTGGCCAAATGTTCTGTTGCATTAGCTCTAAAATGGCAGTTTATTCTGTTGTCTGAGCTTGTATTGCACTGTACAGTAGATTATGGCTTTATTTAATGCCTGGAAATGTATGGTGAAATATTAACAGGTTGTGCAGCTGCTAGGAAAATCATGTTCGGCTTTCAATGACAAATGTGCAAATGGGTTGCTTGCCCAGTGTAGAAGAGAGAGCCAGAAGTGATTAGCACTAGTATCTCACTTATGGCATGCTTGTAAAGTGTATATCTGTTCATGTACTTAACTCCTGCAGCTTGCTGCATAAAAAACTGTGAAATAACTGAAAATGTTGTTGTGCGAGATAGATGTTGCAGACTTTGCTCTCATGTGAATGTTAATAAGGTGAAAATTAAATTAAATTGTGATTAACCTGTTACAGTATATATATTCATGTTTTCAGTGGGCTGCAGTTGAGTATATTGTTTTGAACATTAGATAATATACGACTAAAGCTTATGTTTGAAATGAAGTTTCAGTATATAGTATTTCAATTGAGATATGGTCAATATACTGTAATGTGCCTATTAAACTTTTACCTGTATACACACTATGATAATGTGTATTTCAGTATGTACAGATGAATGCATACAGTATAATGATTTTCTAGTCTTGGTCTCAGTTAATAGAAATTCAGTAAATGGTTTAACATGAAATTACTACATTGGGTGGTTGTGACTGTACAGTATCAATTATGTGGCATTGTAGATTTTTTTCAGAGATTCATATCTAGTAAGTAGTAAATATATTTTTAATATCATGCTACCGGTGGACAAATCAATGTGCCATCAGAACTTTCCCCTTCAAGATTAATCCTCGCACACATGAACAAGCATGCACATACTCTATGCACTCTTCATATATATTTGACAGACATGCTCTTTAACTGTGTTTCATATACGTGCTCCTATTTCACATATAGTCTGGAGTTTTCCAATAGAGAACTTATGGTTACAGAGACAAGGTCAACCATCCCTCGGCCAGGATCCCGCAGAAGAATACACCATGGCAATTCAGATTTATAGATTTATTCATATAGCAATTTTATCCAAAGCGCTTTACAATTGATGCCTCTCATTCTCCCATTCACCCCTTCACACACCAACAGCAATAGGCTGCCATGCAATGTACCTATCAGTTAGTTGGGTGCAATTGGGGGGTTAGGTGCCTTGCTCAGGGACACTTTGACACACCCAGGGCAGGGGGTCCAACCGACAACTTTCTGACGGCCGAACGACCGCTCTTACCTCTTGTGGTGATGTCACCCTATAATATCTGATCTTTATTATCGATCGAGCTGAGGCAACAGTCAGGCAGTGCAGTGAAACTGAGAGCATGCTCCAGGTCCATTTTTTACTCCACAGATAATGTGTCATTCTGTGTGAATTTTGTATTGTGCTGCCATCAAGTGGAAGTTTAGCTGACGTAGGCCAATACCTCACTCAGTGGTTTCCATCCTGGTCCTAGGTCCTGGTATGCTAGTTTTCATTCCAACTACAACTGCAATCCCATCATTTTAACATGCTGTACATTTTTCGGAATCACTGGGGGTCACTTCAGGATGTCTCATATGCAATGATAGAGGAAATCAGGGAAGTACTTTTCATTGGCACTGTAGGTGTTTTCCATATTTAGAAGGATTATTTACCCTCTTACACTACACTAGATCAGAAATAGCTATGCATGCCATGAAGAATAACAGCTCAATGTCCACATTGTACTAATTTTGCTATATTGCCAACAATGACATAAAAATAGGTAAATTGATCCACATTGTTCAAATTTATCAGTTAAAAATGTTTGTTACTTCTATGTCATTGTTTGAAATATAGCACAATAAGCATAATGTGAACAAGGGACTTTTATTCTTCATGGTATGCATAGTCATTTCTCACAAAATGGGGGCAGTTCACCCGAAAAACTGAAATGCTGAAATGTAACATTGTTTTCGCAGCAGCTCTCCCTGATGAAACGATCCATCTCCATGTGGCCTCTAAGCGACAAATATTTGCACACTTTCCTGATATAATTCTGTAGTTACTCATGAACATCCACAGACCTTAATTTGTGCATCGTTTGATTGAGAACTTTCTACATGGCGAAACTAAAATGTATATCCTTTAGTAAAAGCTGAGGATCTGAACTTCAACCAGATGTGAATTGTTTGATTGCAAATCTAAAATTGTGTAGTAGAGGCAATACAAGAAAAAATGTCTTTGTCCCAGACATTATGGAGCTAACTGTGCGTAGTGTGTAAATGGCGGTAATAGGAATCAAATGAAGGTTGATTGATTCCACTCTCATGATCAGTGAAGTAATCTCAGTTCAACAAATAATGCCTCACAAAAATGTACAATAGCCTCCGCACATGTCAAACGAGTGCAGAGACTATTGCAAACACTATTATTAAATTATCTGTGGTAGGGTATTGTCTTCTTTTCTAATATGTAAATGTTGTTGATAAATATGCCTGTGTAGCCTATTTTGTTGTCCAAAATAATTGTTTATTTTAACAGACCACCAACAGCGATATTTTATACATAAACATAGAGCACTTAACTCAATGAGGGGTGTGTTGGAAAATTGGACGTGCTTTATTTCAGTTCTCTTCACAATTTATTTAAACATCTCACATATACAAAATAGGTACAATAAACGTTCTGTTTGTTTGAGACAGATAAAGAGGCCTTTTACCCATTTGAATGGGGAGAAATATACTTAAAGCATTAACACTGGGACTGAGGGAAATAAAGGGAGATGGGGAGAGAAGGTGTTACGACGCTAAACAAAATGAAACAAAATGAAACAAAACAAAACAAATGACTGGAATGATCCACCTGCTTAACAAGGGGGTTATCAGCAAGACAACTCCGTATCCTAGATGGCACAATGCAATACAGTAGAGTGCTTTCCTGTGCAGTTTGCACATATAGCACCATAATACTGCTTCAAGTTTTTGAGCCACATAATACTTAGCTTTGCACCTTTGACGGAGGGCTAACCTTGAGGCATTCCGACTCGTACACTTAGGATGTGTGGATCAGACTTAATACATACGAGGTAGCTTAAACCTTTGGAAGCTGTGGTTTTAAACTTCCTCCTCAGTAAATACACAAGGACCACAATTGACGTGTGATTCTTCCTGATCTTTATTACACTTTTCTTATTTTACAAACGATGGCATGTCCGCTTGACAAGGTGTTCCCTGTACGTCTCGGGCTGCTGTGTTAATTTGCATTGCACCATGCTCCATTCAGTCCAATTCTGTCTTCGCCAATAGGCCCCAGCTTAAGCACATAGATGAGTAGAAAGTGTGAACATTTGGTATCAAAATAACAGAGAGGAAAGGGGTTTCATTTTTAATTTTGTTTTAAGTTATCGTGGGTCCTTTCATTTGAAACAGACTGGGCCAATGTCCAAACCAAATTCCTGATCGTCTCCTCCGATGTCCAATGGTGCGATGTCCAGGATTGGGAGGCGGGTTGGTTTCGTCGTTCTGTACTCGATGACTGTCTTGGCCCACTGGCCAGTGTGCCTCTGTGGAGTCAGAAAATTGCAGATAGTATCAGAAAACAACTGTGAAAGGTCCCTTCTAGGTCGTGTCTTGTTCTCTAATGACTCAATAAGATTATTTTAAAAGTCTTCTGTAAACTGAAGGATAAGTGCCTAATTATTCATGGAAATGCATGGTTGTGGGAAGTAACCTGAGTCAACTGTAATTTTGGCTTTGTCAACTGTAATTTTGGCAGGAAGGTATGAGTGCACTTCTAAAAATGCAATCCAGGTCCTCATGCTAAATCTAGCCACCCGCACTTTTAGAAAATATCATTTTAATATTCTTTCCTGAGACCATTCTAATATATCCATCCATTCATTACTATTCTATTATTCATATATATCGTTTTTTTATTGTGTGATGTAATGTGTGGCGTGGCGTGATGTGGTTTATTCACACTGTGATTTGAAGTCTGATGTGGCGTGGTGTGGTATGGCTGTATGTAATGTGAGGGGCTGGCAGAGGAACGTACAGTGCACCCATCCTCCAGCACGTTGTAGGTGAAGCGGCTGTTGCCCTCGGCCCTCAGTTCCACATCGTTGGAGCCCATCAGCCGAACGGCCTTCTTCAGGTCACCGCCCTCGGCATCCATGTAGGCGATGCTGTTCTTGCAGTGGTAGGTGATGTTCTGGGAGGCACGGTTGGCCAGCAGACGCATGAAGGCCAGTTGTGTAGCCATAGACTGAGTGCTAATGGTGTCATCGTTGTATGTGAACTAAAAATATGAAAAAACAAAAATATAAAAATATATTCAATAATTTAATATATAACAGCTAAGATATTTTCATGTGTCGTTACAAATGGTAGTTGCCCTGAAAGCATTTAACAAAATGCATGATTCCTTTCCAGTATAGTGGGATGTCACAATGTCTGTGCGATCCTTATAGACATAGATTATGTCTGCCTTAGAGTGTTGTAAAACCAAATATCTAAACCAGCCACTGTGTCCATTTGAAATAAATTCAAATGAAGCTTCGTTCTTTCCCAACTTGGCATTTTAACTTGGGGCTGTTTCACTTGACGCACCTCTGAGCCACCGTTGATGGTCTCCCCAAAGAAGACATGGCTCTTCTCGGTGCTCTTGTACCAGTTCTTGCGGTCGATGCTGGCGGGCTTGGCGTGGATGCAGGTCTCTCCGGTGGAGAAGTCGCAGTAGGCCTGAATAGCGTCGCTGATACAGCCCTCATTGGGATCGATCCAGTAAAATCCTAGAGGGGGAATGACTCACATTAAGAGCTATCGAGCCAAGTGATTTTACCTGGCCACACCACATGCTATTTTGTTATTTATTTCTCTAAGACTGATTTTTATCTTTTTAAGCTTATTGATCATAAACCTCTCATCTCAGGGTCAGATGTGGGTGCAGACTTAAGTATTAATTTAGGTTATGGTACACTCTCATAAGAAAAGGTTCCAAAAGGCTCCTCTGTATCTCCATAGAGGAACCCTATCTAGTTGAAGTGTTCTTGTACACCCTTGGGCGGGGTCTCACCATTGGTCCATTCTGGGTGTCCGAGCCTGATGTCACGGCAGGTACGGGCGGGGTTCTTCCTTGAGCCTTCTGGGGAGAGAATGCTATCGATCTGGGTGTTCAGAGACTTGATAGTGGCATCAACCTCGTAGTCCTTAGCTCTGAGGGCTCCCTGGTCAGCTCTGTACTCATCATAACCGCCAAATTCATAGCTGCCGCCTGCGGGACCAGGAGGGCCAGGGACACCAGGGGATCCAGGGGGGCCCTGCAATCAGGTACAGCGCTATTACATCTGATGTCCCCCAGGGCTCAGACACAAGACAGACATGACAATCTTCTGTAGTGTTTCATAACTGACAACTTTTCTAGAAATGAAATTTCCTAAAGATGTTTATGTAGAAACATATGTAGAAAAAATGTTTAAAAGCTTTTTTTAATTATTATTGTTAAAAGATATAGAAGTGTTTATGATTTTCTCAGGTTGCAGAAATGTCCATAAAATGTATTTCTGTGAAAAAGCTTAGAAGTGGGATCTGGACCTTTTTACTAAGTAGCTGTTGAACTGGTATAACATTGTTATTAACCACAGATGTTTTTAAGTTACAGTAATGTTTTGTGCTACCTGGGTAAGTTAAATTTAGACTGTCTCCCTTTACCGGCAGCAGGGGAGCCATATGCTTCCATATTCCTGGGAATTCCAAAACTATAATTTGGTTGCTTGGTAACCTTAAGCTTTTGGAAAATCCCTAGTTTTATATTTTGTTGTTGGGAGTCTGGTGGTGTCGTTTCCTCACACTATGTATAATCTGAGCAGCCCGCTGTCCTCAAGAATGGCAATGGAGTGTGGTATACTGACAACACTCCGCAAAAATACAGTGTATAAATGCAGCCAAAACTCTGCTGCTTACAAACAATTCCTGCTTACAGATACATCTTCGGTTGTTTTCCTTCATTGATAGGGTGCACTTACAGCAGGGCCCATGTGACCAGCTGGACCACGGTGGCCAACAGGTCCAGAGGGACCATGAGGGCCAGCTCTGCCGTCCTTTCCGTGGGGACCATGGGGACCAACTGGGCCCTGTGAGGCAACAGTCAGGGGACTTTAAAGATACTTATCTATGGAAGATTGTGCATACATTGTTGTCACATTTAAAGATTGAGGATCTATATTCTTTACTTCATCTCACAGGAACATAAGAGAGCGCATTCACATATGAAGTGTATTTACTGACAACATAGCAGTATGATACAGTATACTTGACATGTGTGATCCAATATAACGGTATGTGAGATAATGCCCGTTTTAATCATTATGAGCAAAATTTAAAAACGGAAAACCAAAGGTTGTTTTCTTTTATTCTGCAGCTGACTGCAACTGTGATAAAACTGCAGAAGTGCATGTTTTGTAGAGCAAATGGTATTAACAATAGTTGAAGGTAAGTTTTAGAAATACGGAAAATTATTAGGAAAATAAGGAATGATAATACGAGCTTGAAATCAGATACCTTTTGGTTATGTTTGGTGTTCAGTGTTGGGAGTGTTTTGAGGGCTTTTCTACTCAGAAAGCCTATAGATACTTACTCTGGGACCGGAGGGGCCAGCAGAACCTGCAGCACCTGTCTCACCAGGAACACCCTGCGTTACAGAAGTGGATGAGTAACAGACACCTGGCAGAGGTCATGTATACAGAAAAGGAACCACAAAGTTTTTTTTAACAGAATAAATCAGTGGAAACCGCTGTACTGTAATACGGACAGGCTAAAATGCATTGCTTTTCAGGCAAAGCTGGTCTTTGAGTCGAGTTGAGAGGATACTCACAGCAGGCCCGTTCATTCCCTGCATTCCCGGGAATCCACGCAGTCCCTTCATCCCTCTGTCTCCCTTGTCTCCGCCAACACCCTTCTCACCACGGAGACCACCAGCGCCCTGAAACAGAGACAAACACACGGCTTAAAGTACTGGCCCAAAACAGACAATATAGCCTGTTCAGTGATTAAGCCAATCTCCAGCCCTGTGCACACTGAGCCAAGTCTCTATGGAAGGCAAATATATGTAATATGGTACATGTTATCTAATATGATATATTTACATGATTCAAAGACAGTTGCACCATTGACTTGGATACTTACAATTGCACCTGTGGCACCAGCGGCGCCAACAGCTCCAGCAGGGCCAACTGCACCCTAAAGAGAGGCAGAAACAACACACCACCTTACTCTCATGCTGTGGGACATTAGGTATTAGCTTTATGACTTTATCAGCAGTCGTCTGTCAGTCGGAGGGTTGCCGGTTCGAACCCACACTGGGTTAGTTTAGGTCTTCCCACCGAAGACACCTAACCCTCAATTGCTCCTGATGAGCTGGTTGGTGCCTTGCATGGCAGCCAATTGGTGTTGGTGTGTGAGTTTTTGTGTGAATGGGTCAATGAACAGTACAGCGCTTTGGATGAAGGCGCTATATAAATACAAACCATCATCCTCAATTTCCAGTGGTTAAAGTGCTATTGTGCCACTGGCGAGAACAGACAGACAGGTTGTGCCAAATGCTGTTCCCCTCAGAGGTGATAATTAAATCTGAAATGTTTTCAGAATGGCTACATTTATAGGTATACTATATCTTGGATGTATTTGAGACTTACAGGCTCTCCACGGTTGCCAGGTCTGCCCATGGAACCAGTGGGGCCCACAGCTCCAGGACTTCCAGTTGAGCCGACAACACCATGAGATCCAGGCTCTCCACGATCACCCTGCGGAGATACAGACAAGAACTTTTAACCACTATCTTACTCAAGGTTTTATCAGGTTGTGTAAGTAATTTTCATGCATTTATTAATATATCCTTTATATATTATCATACTTATCGGAGGAGCTTGATGATTTAGTATACTGGATAATAATTATTAAATTAAAATTCCTACAAAAATGAAATCCGTCTTATACATCTAACTTTGTATGTTCATCTAAGGATAGATACAAAGAAAGAAACTATTACTCCATCTGCATTTATGAATGATTTTCAAATAGAATAGAAGAAGATTAGTATCCCTAATTTAAAGCAGCGTTTGAACAGTCAGTGTTTGGGTCATTTATTTTGTATTCAGCTGTTCAGTTTTACCTTGATCCCAGCAGCACCAGGTCGGCCAGGTGGACCATCGTTGCCAGGGCTACCCTGAGGACGAACAGTAGAAAATGTCATTCCTATGCTGACATGCATGGATCCAGCTCCATGAACATTGTGGTGATGAGATGAATGGTGAAAACAATGGAGGAATTATATGTTTAATATTGATGGTCAACCTGTTTCCCGAAGGTCAACCTATGGGAACTATAGGCACCTACAGTGAAGGTCCCTAATTGTGCTGGTGTGATTCTCACCTCACGGCCAGCATCTCCAGGAGCACCAGTCATACCAGGCATGCCGATGTTTCCAGCAGGACCACGAGGGCCAGTTTGTCCAGATGGGCCTCCCCTACCGGGCTCACCCTGAACCACACAGGACACAAGATTGTTAGTACGAGTGTTAATATTATGTTCCAACTGTACTGTATTTTTAGCCATCAATCTCATTAATTGATCTTTCATATACAAGATAATGCCTGTAGAGTAATGACGAGTCAAATGCTGTAACAACTCCTTATCATGATCTTTACCAAGAAATATTTTCTGCAGATTGCATTAAGCTTTCTTCAGGGGATGGGAGGAAAACTGTTGTCTTACAGTGTACAGTACAGTGTCTGCTATCTGATTTAGTTTATTCACTGTACTCACCACAACTCCAGCACCACCGGGAAGACCACGTTCACCTCTTGTGCCAGGAAGACCAACAAAGCCCTGAGAACCGAGCACACCCTGGGGTCCAGGGGAACCAGCGGGACCCTAGAGAGAGGAGAGATGACAAGAACATGAGGACACAAGGCCAAATAAAAACACTTGCCACTAGTGGGGTGTCCTGCAAATGTAATGCCACTGATTAACATTTCTGAAATTAGACACAATACAAAAGTCAGGTGTGGCAAATACATGCTCACCATTTACACAGCTGTAAATGCACACCTTTTACATTGCATAACATTAATGCCATTTGGCAGACACTCTTATCCAGAGCGACATACTGTGCGGATCTTATTGGCTGTGCGGATCTTATTGTGGCTACACCGGGGATCAAACCACTGACCTTGCGGGTCCCAGTCATGTACCTTAACCACTACGCTACAGGCTGCCTCACCTGCCCAACCTTCAGGGAGTGTTACTTTGGATATTCCACCATACACTCAAGTCATTTCTAGCCAAGTGGAAGCGTTTTTTTTTTTTTATGTAGAAAGCAAACAGAGAAGATGAATACTGAAAAAGAGTGAAGGGTTAGCGAGCACATGTTGAGCAGCATTGCGTAGACTTACTGTGGCACCGGCCTGTCCAGCAGCTCCTTTCTCTCCTGCAACACCCTGAGGTCCAACCATACCCACAGAGCCCTGGGGACCGCCGGGGCCGGGGTCACCACGAGCACCACGGGGGCCATCCTTGCCAGCGGCGCCCATGTGACCAGCGGGTCCAACAATGCCCTGTGTGTACACGAGAGAGGGCCGTCACATTACTCAGTCCACATATCCAATTTGAGCTGCAGTGTGGCAAGAGATCGAGGCATATAACTAAGTAGATGCAAATCTGAAGCATGGCATCACATAATTGGGCATGAGCCTAAGCTGAATACACTAATATTGTGTGTAGATATTACATAAACTATGTGGTCTGACACTGATAACTGGAATGTGCTTTATTTGAGTGGTGTGAAACTTCAATAAAAACATAGATACGCACAGCTGGGCCAGGAAGTCCAGATCGTCCAGCAGGGCCTGGGAATCCAGTCAGACCCTGGGGTGGAAACAAACACAGGTGATCACCTGCAGGCTTTGTCCTCTCAGTTGAGCCACTGAAAACGAGGTTCTCTAAAATGGTTACTTACATGGGGACCGGTATCACCACGGGCACCTGGGGGTCCACCAGGACCGGATGGGCCCTGAAGAGAGGAGAAAAACATGCTAATACTCACATAGGCAATAGACAATGCACTGAAACAAGGAACATTGTCTTTGAAGAATCTATACCTTATGTTCAATAGTTTTCAGATATATAGTACATTATTATTTCATGATAACATCTATAGCACACAAGAGGAGCTCACAGGGGAAATGTTAGCATTCCTTCACACATTCGATCATAAGCCAGCAGCTGTTTTACATGCTGCAGGCCACATGGTACTACAGGACAATTAGCACCATTTTTATCAATCGTTGGGATGATGAACTAATACGGCAGTAAGTTCAGGAACCCTGAGAGCTTAAACTCATTCTAATTTAGAGATTAAACCAACTGTGTATCCCTACAAATATACATCTGTGTGCAGAAGAATGAACATTACCCATCTTCAGTGAACATTAATAACACCATGATATAAAAATGAAGCCTCACAGAAGGTCCAGAGCTTCCGGCAGGGCCAGCAGGACCAACAGCGCCCACTTCTCCCTTAGCGCCACCGGGACCTTTCTCTCCTCTGACACCGGTCTGGCCATTGCTACCCTGTGGAGGACACAAGACACATACCACTTCAGCAAACAGGTACACACCAACAAATTCCAATATCACAGTAAGCTGAGTGTGTGTTGGAGTGACAGATATGAAGAAATATAAATAAATTGCATAAAGATATGAATCTGTATGACTGTGTAGTTATGTGAACACATGAGGGGAATATACAATCCTCAATATTTTCAAGTGAAAAGTGCACAGTAAGTGTATCCCATCTTTAAGTTGTGGCCTTTATGTTCTTCTGTTGGTTGTCGCGTGTGAATGAGTACGTACAGGGGCACCAGCAAATCCAGAAGCTCCAAGAGGACCGCGTTCACCACGCTCGCCCTAGAACAGACAAAAACAAAAGATTCTAATCCAGTCCAAATCAGCATGAGCATTTTTGAATGGAAAACCAAATCCCACTATTTGTAGCCTGTCCAAATGCTTCAACATCTTCCATCTGTTCAGAAGATCATAAACTAGCGTAATGGCTTGCAGGTGGCTTGCTGCTTTGGCACAGGCAGTCTGCAGTTGTCTAACTGACCAGGGACAATCCTGCTAACTGAAGCCCTCCCTCGCTGGGAGATGCAACAGCCAGTTGTGTCCAATAGCACTTATTCATGGCGTGGCGATGATGAAACAGCGGGCCAAGTTACTTTGACAAAAAAAGAGTTTTAAGGCACAGGTGAAATACTTACAGGTGAACCACGAGGACCAGCAGGACCATGTGCTCCAGCAGCACCAGTTTCACCCTAGAACACAGAAGAACCCTGTCAAAATTGCTCTGATCAAACACAGAGACAACAACCACACAACCCATTGACGTGATTGACCTCACTGACATTGATATTAGATAGGTGACTAACTGTATTTTCCTTCCTAACTAATAACATCATTGGTGGCTGTTGAGTACTGTACATGTGCCAAGCTGCATCTCAAATAACACATGAATTCATGTGCCAATGGTTCATTTAGAGGTGAACATTATGCTGTCACTTCAATAATAGAGCTTACACAATATGTGTAGGAAAGGCTTCAGTATAAATATGTGTAGGAAAGGCTTCAATATAAATATGTGTAGGAAAGGCTTCAATATAAATATGTGTAGGAAAGGCTTCAATATAAATATATTCTAACTGTAACTTCAAAATGCATATGATCATTTTAAATTATGAATAATATGAAAGAGATATTCTAGTTTCTCTCGCATTTAAACTGTGACCTGAGATTCTTTGGTTGAATATCATGATTAGTGACATGATGTTCCTGCAGAACAGTAAGCCTGGCCTCACCATTCTGTGAACATTCCATGACAAACTATAGATTGATTTATCAACTTTCAACTGTCCTAAATTCCACAAATATATATATTCATATATTCATCCTTCAGATGTTTTATGGTTTAACAGATGATGCTATATGATATGAACAATTCTTCCCTGTGGGATCTCATTTGCCCAATGAGTTTTTTGTCTATTTTGCCTATAAACTACAGAAGTAATTTGAATGAAATAAAATTGAATTCTTGAATGACTCTCTGTCTTTCCCCAAGAACAAATTACCTCATTAACTGATAACCTTTCTCGTGGCATAACCTTTTCTTTGCTAACAGCACTTATTCCTCAGCACAGGATTCCCAGGTAAACTGTACCTTATCACCATTGGCACCAGAAGGTCCGGGGGGTCCACTGGGGCCAGCAGCGCCCTATAGACAGAAAGGGTAGGACTTTAGTTCAGCATGACTATCTTTTCTTTAAATAAGGGGATGCGTCATTACAAATATAAGAATGGTCTTATATTTAAAGTACTTACACGAGCACCATCTCTGCCAAGGTTACCCTCAGGCCCTCTGTGTCCAGCCTCACCCTGAAGGACAAAAACAAAAACTTTCAGCTTTACATTAGACTTATTCTGTAGAAGTAACTAAGTTATAAAGTAGCAGTAACTAAGACTAATTCGTTTTATTCCTTAATCATTCACTCAGCAGCAGGTAAGGCTTCATGTGGGCTGTCTCTAATGGTAATTTGCTGTCTCTATTGGTAATGTTCTGGCATCTTGGCACTGAACGACATGAGCTCACCTTCTCGCCTTTACCTCCAGGGGTGCCGGCTGCACCGCGCTCGCCGTGCATTCCGGAGGCTCCTTGGGGCCCAGCATTACCAGCGAGTCCAACGATACCAGCATCACCCTGAGGGTCAGATAAGCACAGTCAGTCCATCCAGCTAGCCTTGCTCATCTTAGCATCCAGGTTCAGTTCAGTTCAAAGGTGGTGCATTTTCTTAAGACAAACTTAGTCCAGAGTGTCTTACATTTCATATTGTATCTATTTATACAGCAGCATGGTCTCAGGAAAATGAATAATAAAAAGGCAATGTTAAGGTGAGTGCTTACTGCTCCTCCATCGACTCCGGGGGGTCCAGTGGCACCACGAGCTCCAATGGGGCCCTGAGAGCCAGTTGCTCCAGCAGGACCAGGGTTACCACGCTCTCCCTGAGCAGAGAGGAAGAGGAGGGTAGAGGACAGTTACTTCTTGGGCATCTGGCCTATATGCTATACATTCACGATAAGCATTGTTTGTAGGGTGCTAGTGTGGCATAACTGGCAAATATCAGAACCTGTGGGCTGAGGATTACAGGTCCTTTAATCGGTCAGCATTCACAGGGTAATAGCTGCTCTTGTTTCCTGGTCCGTGATCATCAAGACCCCCCCCCCCCTCCCTCAACACAGTTTGGACTACTTCTGCCACCCCCCACATCAGCCGCATCCTTCTGCCACTAAAATCCTAAGGCCGAAGCTTGTTTGAGCCTGGATTTTTAGAAAGTACACAGTATATACACTGAAATAAATCCCCCATATTTATACACCGCAATAATATTCAAATCGATATTAATTAATCAATTAGTATATGTTGGTATTAGTGTTATGATTGATCGTATTATAAGAATTTATAATATTATTTACATATTATTTATATGAATTATAAATGCTAATAATACTAATGATAAAAACAATTACATACATACATAATACCAACAGTGCCTTGTGATGCTAGCACTGGTGCTACACTGCATAATGCATCATGCTAAACAATATTCTGTAATTATAATGAACAGTATTTATTAGTCTATAGTATTTCAGAAGAACAACATTATTTGATAAAGAATATTCACATAAAATGTGTAGGCATAGAAAATGATCTAATAAGTGAGAACAACAGGGTTACCTTGGCACCAGCAGGGCCATGTTGTCCCGTCTCACCAGGAATACCCTAAAGAGAAACCATACAGATCAGGAAAAAGGATCAGCCATCTTAGAGCAGAGCAGAGGTGGAGATAATGAGATAAGAAAGAAATCTGTTATTTGTAGTGTTGCTGACTGAATGTAAGGTATTATGTTGGTCTCGGTTCCCTTATTCCATTGTGACTGTGAGCTGAGTAGCTATAGTGACTGACTGACCACTGTGTGTCAGGGTCGATGTAGATACGTATGGTAATGGGCCTTAGTGGGGTTTAACAGCAGTCAGACAAGTTCAGAGAACACTCACCCTGTTGCCAGGTCTTCCAGCCTCACCAACACCTCCAACTGGGCCAGGGAGACCCTAGAGAGACAGTAAAAACACTTATTACTAAAATGTATTACTTACTCACTCCCTCATAATAAAACACTAATTGACTCACTCACTGACAGTAACTCAAGCACTCGCCTTCTCGCTCAAAGCATGACATATATTGACCATACTTTAAAGGAATGTATTTTTGAGGTGACATATGATGAATATGATGGCTTACCTGGAAACCAACAGAACCAGCAGGACCTGATTCTCCCCTTGCTCCTGTGTTACCCTGTATTGGGATAACAAGATGTATTTAAGCATCCAGTTTACCACAGCTTCTCCTTTAACCTTCACGTTGTAGCATTATGATATACCTATAATATAGTATGTGGCAAATAGCAAATAATATTTTAGATTTATTGGGGTCCTTACTGCCATAACTGAAAAATAGAAAGCAGACATTAGGAATCTGTTGATTTCTCATAATATCTCAACACTTTTAAATTGGTTTACACAAGGTAATGACAATATGTTTGTCTGCTGTGGGAAGTCTATTTCATAATCAATATGACTTTCATGTGCCAATATATAAACATAAATAATTATTTTGGAAAACAGAACTAATACTGGGATATACTGTATATGGTATATAAATTCAAATATGGCCAAATACTTCCATCTTGGATTAAACACTGCACATGGGCAATGCAATTTGATGATTTACGTTACAACTGGAATCACAACTCACAGTTTAATTTTTAATTACTTCATTAATATTTATTTAAGGTGCATGGTTGCTGTGCAATCAACACTTACAACAGCTCCAATTGCGCCAGCAGGTCCGTTATTGCCATCAGGTCCGGGGGCGCCCTGACCAAAGAAAAACATTTCATTTAAATCAGTGCACCTTTTATATGTGGCTGAGCAAAGCTCCTCTTAATCAGTACACTAAAAGAAAATCTCTCTAGTGGTCATTTAAGAGGCCCTAAACAGTAAAATGAGAGTATATTGCATTGCATATTTGCATATTACAGCAGAACACTGACACCCATGAGATACTTACTCTTAAGCCAGCTGGGCCAGTTGCACCTTTGTCACCAGCCTTTCCTGGAGCACCCTGAGAAACAAAATTAAGCTCTTATGAAATTATTGTATCTTTTTGTACAGCTATGCCATGCATCTGACTTTGAAATGCAATAATTACAACAGATCAGACTATTTCCAGAGACAATGCAATTTTTACATACAGATTAAAATGCCAAAAAAGCAGTTAATAAAAGCACATTGGACAGGTATTTCTAGAATCTAGCATTCTACTATCTAGTATCTAGTATTCTAGTATCTATATATATATATAAAACATAAAATATAAAATATAATATTGATGTATATTTCAGGAAGAGGAAGAACATAGGTAAATATATTATGACCACGTATCATATTTCACGTATCTAGTATTGTAGAAAACATATTCAGTTCTATTCTATCAAAAAGAAGAGTTTTCTGGAGAACACGGCTGTACTTACACCAGGGCCCTTGGGACCGGGGAAACCAATGGTACCAGCCAGACCTCTGGCTCCAGTAGCACCAGCAGGGCCGGTGCGACCGTCAGCACCAGGGGCACCCTGGAGAGGGAGAGTAACACCACTGATCAGGAGGAGGTACATGACAACATATTCAACAATATGGCTTTTGAAAGAAAAATGCTGAGTCCTCGGACTGAAATGGTCTTCAGTAGAGGAAGTGCATACTCACCATGGGACCTTCCTTTCCTGGGGGACCTCCGACTCCAGAACTGCCAGGAAGACCCTGAGATAACACAACACCCTCTCAATAACAATACAACTGTGTTTTTTAATTAATTAATTTTACATGAAACTGTTTTGTGAAATCACTACATTTAAAAACAGATTCAATGGTGTATTTCAGACGTATGAAATGTGAAAATAAAATGCTTCATAAGTTCTGCCTGCCATTGTGATTGCTTATTGTCTGAAGTTTTGCCAAGAGCTACATGGAGGTGCTTTGACAGTATCAGAGCAATGGGCACTTGTTTCCTGGTTTAGAAAAACCATGGGAATACACAAGTGTCAATTACCCATTTAGTGTGTGCACGTGGATCTGGTACAGGATGCATGTATGCCCTCTGGTGGCCTAAGAGAGGTACTTACTCTTGGGCCAACGGCACCAGGCTCTCCAGCACGGCCTGCATCACCAGGGGGCCCGCGAGGGCCACCGCTGCCAGTAGCCCCCCGGGCACCGGGCATACCCTACAGGAGAAACAGGGGAACATCTCACATCTTTATGTGCATACCAACACCATAATGAGTCACCATAGGCAAAGAGAAGTTACCTAAATTTCAAAGGAGGAGCAAAGATTTCCATGAGGGTGATTGGTAGTGATGAAAGAAAGGGCTTTCATGAACCCCAATATAGGAGGAGCTGTCAGTCACTGAGTCTACAGCTAAACAATGACTGGCTGAAATTACTGAGTTACTGATAGCCAACGGTAGCTACGCCTAATTTCGCTGTCAGGAAGCCTCATTCTCCCCTCACAAATTATTGAGTTAATTTCATCCTTGGCAATTTAATTAATGTAGTGATCAAGGAGGTTCTGAAATATGCACCACTAATTGATTTAAACATAATCCATTCATGATAGAATAGTACTTATGTTCACAGACTTACCATGGGACCAGCTCTACCCTCAACCCCAGGAAGACCACGAGCACCAGGAACACCCTATTGTAAAAAAATAAAACAGTAATTACAGCGCCGATTAAGAAATAGCACGACACACAGTAACCATTTTCACAGAGGATGGGGGGGGACCTTAAGCCAAGTGGTTCAAAACAGCAACAAGTGATTCTAAGGAATCTCGGAAAAAGTTATCAGAAAGAAAACAAAGAACGTACTCTCTCTCCACGGCTGCCAATGGGCCCTGTTGGGCCGACCTCTCCAGTAGGGCCACGTTTGCCTTCCTCACCAGCAGGGCCGAGGGGGCCCTGTGGCCCATGACTACCCTGTATGGGAAACAGATTTTAGTACAGCTGCTGGTTCACAGAGAGAGAAATCCTGCCAATTACCCTGCGATCAAACCTTAACATCATTGGTTTTGTTAATAGGCCTACTAAAACCGTAGTATATAGTAACTTAGAACATCCATCTATCCATGGGGAGTTGAGGCAGGAATAGACCCCGGATAGCTTTCCAATCTATTGCATGGCTTACACACCATTCAGTCACACATTCATACAGTAGCTGAATTAATTCATAGCCAATTAAGAGTCTCCAATTAGCCTATTGCATATTTTGACTGTGGGAGGCATTTTAGACTAGTTTTATTATATATGGCTTGGCTAGATAGCTCTTTGCACTCCTTAACTCGACATTCTCAATTGACAAATAGGACCACAACGGTATAGGTTCAATTCTAAGATGGACAATTATACCCTTGAGGAATAAAATCCAACTGCGCAAATGGAAGCAATTATATTGTACCATATGTCACTCTGGATAAGGATTAAACAAAACAAAAACATAATAACTACCTGATCAACTGATAATTATCTTTCAATTGTGACATTCAATTAATATGTTTAGTATTTCCCATGCCAGTATGTCATTATGATAATGACCACAGAGACCTTGAATACTTACAGGCTCTCCCTTAATACCAGAGTCTCCCTTGGAACCAACTGCACCAGGATCACCCTACAGGTATAGTATAGAAAAGATTCATAAAAAGTTTAGATTGAGCATTTTCCTCAATTGATCTCATCCATAGAATATAAAGTCAGAACCACCTTGAATTGTATGCTGTGTGCCTAAAGTTCAGTACATACGACCAAGTGAAATATTCAATATGCACATTTTCTGACTAAAACCTTAGTTTTGGTTATGAGCTAACTAACCTACAGTAACTAATTCAATGAACAGGAAAGTCCTGAATTACGACTGTTAATAGATTCATGTGAATATTAATGTGACAGAAAGGTAAAAATGTCAGTGCTGTGGGTTATTCTGGTGATCTGATGACAATAAATTATATAATGTGCAAAAATACTAGCAATTGGCAGCATGTTAGATCTTAATAATGTGTGAAAGAAAAGTGAAGTGAACCTTGTGGTGTTCAGACTTGCGCTGGTACTTACACCCAGACCTCTAGCTCCAGCAGCTCCAGTTAATCCTTGTGGTCCAGGGCCACCGCGTGCTCCACCTAAACCAGGGGCACCAGCAATACCAGGGGCGCCCTAGGAAGGAACACAATCCCTCATCCTTAAACTCCAATCACAGGAAGTACTTCACCTTTGTCAAGTTGTATTTCCTGTTGAAACTCCTGCTTGCTTAAAGATAGCTGCTTTAAAAGATTCAAAAGTATGATACATATAATGCCACAATAGTTGATGCAATTGTAATTATTAATTATTAACATTCATGTAATCCAATTTGACCAACTACTTTTATAAATGTAACTTCATAATGAATAAACTATGAAGAGTTTTCATTTTTATATTTATTGTGGACAATATTTATAAGTATATAATTTTGTAGTATAGTAGCACATTAGCAAGAGTATTTGAATATATGAATATTTGATGATAAAGCTACAACTGCTCATTTTATTGTAAAAACAAATTATAGATTTGGTTAGCTTACACTAATGTAGTGTAGTGTAAATGTAGTGTTGACATCATCAATACTTTTTTTTACTGTATTTTATTTCTTTTTAAAATTTTAGTCTGAACAGGAAACCACTCTACTGATTTGATACACAATCTGTGCACATAGAATCCCATAAAATATCTGATCAACACTACCCATAATGTAGTGTATGCAGACCAGTACAATGCAAATTAATACTTACAGTAGCACCTTTGGCACCAGCCAGACCATTGTTACCAGGGTTGCCCTAAAAAGGTAAGGAAAGATGAGCAGGTTAGTGAGAGCACTTACTGTGACCACAGAGGCTTCACCAGTGATGCTGATGTAGGCAAATACGTACAGCGGGACCAGCTGGACCAACAGCACCATTGACACCAGGTTCACCTCTTGTACCTTGAGCACCCTGGGGGCCAGGGGCACCAACAGCACCAATCTCTCCCTGAAAAGAACAAATACACTCAGAAACAAAACACACTTTACTCCTGTATACATAATCTAAAATTCAAGCTCTTCCCTGTCCTTGTAATGCTGTTTTGGAAAATGTTCAATGTTTTACATGGTAATTAAATGTGGATTTCTAATTATACTAATTGTAATTTGGGGACAGTAAGGATCTACTTAATGCTGATTCATACAGTTTAAAGTCTATTTGAAAAATTCTGTTATTTCTGACTTGCAACTCTGGATTGATGTATATAGTGAGGAATTGTTTAGATGAGCAGCAGTGAATCCATGGGGAAGCTTTTTTCCAACTACCAAATTATTTAAGGGAACACTTAAGATAAATTAATAGTTAAGGGAAATACTTCAGTACATCCTTAAATAAATACATACAGTAAGTAGTGCTATGCAACTCACTTGAAGTTAAGTGGACACTTAATGGACAAGTTAGGGGGAAATCTAAGGCGATGTATGTAATCTTGACTTGAGGAAGTGCTTTTAAAGGTCCATGAGACTTCTGAGATTGTCATTTGAGACCCACAATCTCCAAAATATGTGGTCCATGATGAGTTGCACTTAACATGATTAGATTAGCTCATCACAACCTATGCCACAAGTTGAGTAGAGTTCCCATTCTATTGCCGTCTGTTCTTCATGATGAGTTTTATGAAGAACAGACGGCAATAGAATGGGAACTCTACTCAACTTGTGGCATAGGTTGAGGACATAATAATAAAATAGTCTGCAGTGGGAATCCGTTAAGCTTAAGCATAAGAAAAGAGTTCTAGTTTCATAGTTCTAGTTCCCATTTAAAAAAATATCTTAACAGGAACAGAGGCAATCAGTGATCAAGTTCAACAAAGTCATGAACCTTTAAAATGCTATGTTTCACGAAGGAGGTACAGTTTTACTACTTTACTACAGAAGATAATGAAAATATGTGGGAATAAATCACACAAGCTCATCATCTCACAACTGTGGCTCTTACGTGTAATGTCATTCTAACAATCTTTTATTGTAGGGTAACTAGGTTATAATGGACAGTTTCTTGCATTAGTAGGCTACATATTTAAATGACTAGTAAATACTACACATCTTATAAATGCATAAGCCAATTAAATGAATTATAGAGCTAGAATACAATAAGCCATTCTGAAAGCAGGTATTTTTAAAACTCTGGGCAGTGGGGAAATCAGCAGTTCCACTTCTGCCTCCATGATTAAAGCACCAAAACAAGGGTGTGTTTATGAAAAAGGTGCTTACGTTGTTCAGAAATACAAGTGATAAATATCTCAAGCCAGGATTGGGCCATAAATGCATTATGCTTTCCAAGCAGCATTCCCAACTTTCCAATTTCTGTTTTTTGTCTCTGTACTTGAGCACATTGGATTTTAAATTGAACAATGAATACCAGGTTAAAGTATAATCCCCTCCATTATAGGGGACCAAAAGTAATTGGACAGTTAACTTCTCAGCTGTTTCTGATAAGTCAGGTGTATTGCTTCCTTAGTGCAAGCATAAAAATTGTTTCACTATCTAGTCTTCATTCAAGGCTTTTGATTGCCTTTTCAGTCTGTTATTGGCGTTTGTCAACATGAACACCAGAGTCAATGACAGTTAAGGAAGGCCTGAGTTTTTATGCCACCATGCTTGCTAAAATTAACAGTTTGGAACATCATTGAGAAGAAAGAGAGCGCTAGAGTGCTCAGTAATTTCAAAGCAACTGGTAAGTCAAGGAAGACCTCAACAGTTCTGGAAAATGTCTTATGAACAGACAAGACCAAGACTGTCTTGGGTCAGAGTGATGGGCAGAGCAAAGCGTGGAGGCTATAAGAAACTGTCCCAGAAACAAAGCACACCCCTAATCTGTGAAACCTGGCGGTGGGGATGTTATAGTTTGGGCATGAATGACTGCCACAGGCGCTGGCTTGCCTTTATTGACCATTTTACTGCTGATAGCCACAGAATTCCAAAGTTTACAGATGCATCATATCTGCTCAAGTTCACTCAAATGCCTCCAAGCTCATTGAATGGTGCTTCATCCCACAGCAAGGCAATGATACCAAACATACACCAATACTCTCTTTCTTTTAATGTTCCTAATCGTTTTCTGTGGTAATTCTATTGTTTGGCCTATGTCTTTGACTGTCTTTTTTTATTTTCTTCCTTCACTTTCACTGGCACAACTCTGCTTCTTATGTTGACAAATGTCAATAACAGACTCCATAGGCAATAAAAAGCCTAGAATCCAGACGAGATACCGAAAGCTTTCATATACTTGTACAAAGGAAGTGATTGAATATACCTGCCTAATCTGAAATAGATGAGAGACCAACTGTCCAATTGTGGTCCCTAATATAGGAGGACTATGTATAAAACAGGGTTGTCTGCACTTCATATTCATATTCTTTAACCTTTCATTTAAAATCCAATGTGCTGGAGTACAGAGCCAGGAGAACAGAAATTGTACAACTGTCCAAATACTTACGGACTGCACTGTATGGTAAAACACAGCTATGTATGTCTTAGCTATCGAATAAGGCAAACCATTCAACATCAATGTGAGCAATTTGATAAAAAATGTAAGTAACTATTTATAGCTAATATAGCTACTTGAATTACAACCTTAGCTCACTAGCTAATCACAATTACTATCTGCAGACAACATTTTGGTAGAGACGATTAAATAGTAACTGTCCTGGCAATTAAGAGACATCAAGTATATGTGGAGGCAAGCAAAATTTACTGCCACAAAATGAATGTTGATCGGTTGCTTTTGTTTGATGCATGTAGATAGATGCAGATAATGATGCATAGATGGAGATATGATAGCTTACGGTGCCATTTTGAGCCTCATGCATATTTAATAATTATTTACAAGTTTACAAAAACTAAAATGTTGATTGTGACAGCATAATGCATACCTTAGCACCAGGGGCACCTGAGAAACCTGGAGGACCAGCTGCTCCCAGAGGACCCTGAACAGCAACAACAACAAAAACAACAAAACAGTTACACATATGCACTTATAACACTTATATGAGCATTTATAACACTGTCTGGAAAGTATTTATAAGCCAATGCACCAGCTGCAGTTCAGGGATCCAGAGAAAAGGTGTGAGTCTTTGCATCCTCTCAAATCAAAATTAAGTCACAAAACTACTACGATGATACTACTATCATTTTTAGCATTGCTCTAAGTTCCTAAGCAATAGGAATTTCTGTTTCCCTGACCACCTTGCAGTACATGCCTAGATCATTTCCAACAAAGCAAAAAGAAAGAACATACTGTACAATATATTGGCCAGTGAATAGAAAGCACCAAAACAGAAACTACTTAAATTAGGTTAAGGCTGAATTAAAAAGGCAGAATAGAGTCCTTTGTGTCCTTGAATGTATAATATGCCTTAGATTAATATATCAGTTTTACTTTAGTTTTTGTGGAAATCACAGTGAAAGTCACACTGCACTGTGACTTTTGTGGAAGTCACACTGATACTGGACATAGAGTCTAGACCAAGATCAGGTAATGCACTCACTACAGCATATCCTTACCTTTGTCACTATACACAGCAGTGGTGACACTGATCTTAGCAGAGCCATTTTGGACAATTTGTGCGAAGAGCAGTACTTACAGCAGGGCCAGCAGGGCCTGTGTTTCCATCGCTTCCTCTTGCACCAGCTGGGCCGGCAGGTCCAACGCGCCCTCTCTCCCCCGCCAGACCACGTGCCCCCTAAGCAAGAACAGAACCAAAGCGTGTTTTACAGACCTGCGGACACGGCCACGGTGCTCCGTCCTGTTTCAGCATACAAACAGCCTGAACTGCGTCGATCATCAGTGATACTTACAGCCTGTCCAGGTGATCCATTGGCACCACGTGCACCAGTCTCTCCCTATGGAGAATAAGATGAAAATAACAATGATTTCAACAGGATCATGAAATAATAATGAAATATTATGTGTTTGTTGTTTGTTGTTTTGCTTCTGATGTGTTTGCAGCGTATGTACAGAATCCCCACACCTTCTCTGCTCCTCACCCCTGCTCAATTACTTTTTTCTGGCTTCATTTTATTGCTTTAATTGGCATACAGTACAGCCAATTCTAACTTCTGTGAAAAATTACTCTGCTGCTGAATGAAATAACATTTTTCACTCTGGCATTGTCAGTTGTTTGTACTGTAAGTTGATTCAACAGAATCAGTATAACATTTTCCAAATGAAGTTTTGATTAATATTGCACTCTTAAGTAAAACATTTATCCTCTAAAGCAATTTTTTACTTGAATTCCATGAGGTGCATACAAAGCAAACGACTGACTGTCCCAAGGTGCAATAATCCCTCACAAAGTAGTCCTTGTGATATCAGGCTTCTAAGTGGAAAATATACAGCTTGCTATGTAGTGATGTATGTATTGCATGCAATATGTGGTGTACACTATGCTACATTGTAGCATAATGGTCAGGGAGAATAGTGCTTTTGATTCTGCCATTGCAAGGTGCTGAAACTGAAGGGCTTCTATAAAGAAATATCTAGTGGCATACATTTATTATATTTTCAAATAGAATCTGTGTCACCATACCTTGAGACCAGCTGCTCCGACCTCTCCTTTGCGTCCATCCAGACCATTGTAGCCCTGAGATGATAAAAGTCTATTAATTGTTTTTGTATTCTAATAGACATGTCAAGAATCCATAAAAACATATGGACTTGAATCTTTTAAATATTCAATAATCCATGTAGACTATCATTTTTTGACTGCAAAAATTATTCAAGTTATATGTAGAATTTTTGCTTTACTGTTTCCTGCTTAGTCATGTGAGATAGCAACAGTAACCAACAGCAGTACTAGGTCCTTCATGTACAAAAGCTTCCGGTCAGAAACTCACTCTGTGCCCCTTCATGCCCGGAAGGCCAGGAGTTCCAGGGAAACCACGGGCACCCTAAAGTAAACAAATAGGAGAAGCTGCTTATAACATCACATTAAGTGCAAAAAACATTTGAAAACGGTTAATTTACCATTGCTAGACACAAAGCTGCTCTATGGCTAATAACAACCATTGTATAAGGAGACAAAGCTGCCATGCCTTGTGTTGCTGAAATTGGAGTGTCAGCTCATGCTTAAATACTACAGTATGACTATAGTCTACACAATGTGTGAGTGCACACTAAATACTTTATAAACACTACACACTCAGTAAAATGATTACTATCCTTTTTACAGTACTCAACTGAGGAACACTTTTCACTCAAGCGCAAAATATCTCATAACGGAAAAAGTTAGCATTCTACAAGCATACAAACCCTTACAAAGTGTGTGACTTAAAATAATGCGAATGAGAAGTCGCATTAAAATAATTTTAGAAGACTACAGCAGCAGCGTCTCACCTGTCCTCCAGGTGCACCTCTATCTCCAGCCTTGCCAAGTCTGCCATTGTTACCCTGTGAAAGAAAAAGGAAACATATCATTCCATATTTCAATGTTCATTATAGTCCCATATTCTTATACCTACATGTATCTTTGTTTAAGCAATGCAACCTTCAGTGATGTGATGCTCATTGCTGTGAGTGTAACACTTCAGTGTACATTTATTTGACATAATCAAAAATAATATCAAACTGCAAGGTTCCTATCTATATAATTTCACTGTCCTCATGTTTAATGTCTATTTTTCTTGTTTGTGGAGATGAGTCTTAAAAATAGCCAATAAAGGTCCTTCTGACAATGGTTATGACAATAAGAATCCTCCAAGTTAGTTATTTTGTGCATCACGGTATTCACTTCCCAGTGCAACAGTGAAGACTGGACACTTTAGAAAAGTTTTAAGTCGGTTCTATTCGCTTCCTCTGTCAGTGGAGGGTGCAGTGGATGGGGATATGCCTCTAGTCCTTTGAGTCTGCAATCCTCTAGCTGGGCTATGTTGTGACTCTGCTAGAGGCAGCTGCCTTTTTGTGTGTCCAAAAGGCACGTTTCCTTCACAGTAAACAGTGAATCATTTGATAAAAGTTTAAGACTCACATCTTCACCAACTTTTCCAGGGGGTCCAGGGGGTCCACGTGCACCAAGAGGACCCTTTTGGAGTAGAGAAAATACAAAAGGTCAAAGGTCAAGATCAACGGTCAAAGAGACGTTACTGGAGTGGAAATCGGTGAGGGTGTGAGGTGCAGCAATGGCGCACTTACAGTCTGTCCAGGTTCACCAGGCTCACCAGCGTGTCCTGGGAATCCTTGAGAGCCCTGTTCGCAAACACACACAGTGAGAAAGCAGGCATGTAAAAACTGCACCGTGGAACATTAAGGCTGTTTGATGGCCTTCTAACCACTATGGAATCAAATTATATTTCAGGATGCATATTTGCAAATCACATATCTTCATGGTAACAAATCTATATACTTACAGGGCTACCAGGAGGTCCGGGTGCGCCCCTGCTTCCCATCATACCCTGATAATGAAAACCAGTGAATGAATATGCTCATGACATGAATGGATGACTTAATACATTAATTCATGGTATTCCTTAACACCTCCCATAGAAATGAAACCTCTTTTTGTGACAATGTTTTAAGTTAATGTGAAATAAATTCATCAGTAATAACAGTAGCAAATATTTATAAGCTTAGACCTGAATCATACAGAAAGCTAATACAAAGTAGGGCATTGAGCATTCAATCATTGGAGCAAGCATATTTATATGTACAACAGTATAAATAAAATGTATATCAAAAATAAAAATATTGTGAATAAAATTATACACACAGAACTGATACTCAGCATCTGTTACATTACTAATAGTCAATGTGGAAATAAGCACATCCTGCTTCTGACAAAAACAGTTCCAGAATATTCTTACCATGGGACCAGGGCCTGGGTCTGGGCCTTTTGCACCATACTGAGCAGCAAAGTTCTACAGGAAATGAGAACATATAAAAAATCAATCCAGTATATATATTTATATAATGAATAGGACGCGCCATATTGTTGTAATCAATACACTGTTGATATCCTTCTACTGTCAGTCCTCTTATTAAACATTGCCACCATTTCTACTCTTCCTTGCACTATTTCTTGCTCATTGGTTGTTACTGTATAACTCCATACAAAATGAGAGGAGCTGTAATAGTAGTTGAGGAGCCTGGACGCAGAATCTAAATCATGGGTGGGGTGCTCTTGGCCTACTCATCAAAACCAAACCTCAAACCAACTATATATAAACAGACTACAAAATATTAACTTGCAGTTACATTACGGTTTTCTATATAAACTGAATGCTTTGTATGTGCACCTGAGCAAATAACGCTGTGCAATGTACCATAAAAACATGAATTGGTAATATATACAATTTTTCCTGGTTTTACCCTGCTGATCCCTTAGAAACCTCTGGTCAAGTTGACTACATTCATTGTCATTAATAATGAAAAACAATTTTAAAAGGAACAATGCAATGTTCCTGGAAAAATTAGTCAAGTTTGTAATGAGGTGGTCTAAAAAAGCCACATATGGCTTTGTGATTTTTTGTCAGGAGTTCAGGTAAGCTTACTTACTTACTAACTACTAACTGTATGATATAAAAAAGAATCCCCGACCTGAACAAACTCTCTATAATGTTTTAGTTGTTTGGCTGTTGCAGTCCAGACAGTCCAGTATGCACAATGATGTGCCCACTCTAATAGGGTTTATATGAGCCCCGAGGGACCATACGCACCATATCAGAGTGCAATGTACACTGTCAGAGTTTCTGTAACACTGAGCATGTTACTATGCACTCTCCAGGCTAATAAAACCGTCAGTCAGGGGATGCAGGGATTGTCTGAATAAATTAGGTTTTACTTACTCCACCAAGTCCAGGGGGACCTGGGGGCCCTGGGGGGCCAGGAAGTCCGGGAATGCCATCTGCGCCATCTGGTCCCTGAGGGCCCTAAAACAGAGAGAACAGAGGGTGATGTTGTGAGAACCATTTTAGAATCAGTGAGGTACAGTAATGTGGTATGGTTTGTTATACACTCAGTGAGCACTTTATTAAGTAGACAGGTACACCAGCTTTTTAATGCACATATATAATCAGCCAATCATGAGGCAGCAACTAAATGCATAAAAGCATTCAAACATGGTCAAGAGGTTCAGCTGTTTGCCAGACGAAATGTCAGAATGCGTAAGAAATGTGATCCAATGATTGTTGGTGCCAGACAGGGTGGTCTGAGGATCTCAGAAACTGCTGATCTTTTCTGATTTTCATGCACAACAGTCTCTAGTGTTTGCAGAGAATGGTGCAAAAAAACATCTAGTGAGTCTTCTGTGGGCAAAAATGCCTTGTTAATGAGAAAGGTCAGAAGAGAAAGGCCAGACTGGTCTAAACTGACAGGAAAGTGACAGTAATGCATTCCACGCATTACAACAGTGATATGCAGAAGAGCATCTCTGAACACACAAGTCAAACTTCTAAGTGGGTAGGCTACAGCAGAAGAAGACTTAATAAATGAATAAAATAAGTCTAATATATACTTAATAAAGTGCTCAGTGAGTGTATGTGTACATGATTGTGAACACATGTACAGTACATTCTGAGGATGGTTTTACTGTTTATCTCTCATTCAATAATTTATAATCATATTGTAAAAACAAAGTACACTCAGAGAGCACGTCATTAGGTATTTATTAGACTTATTTTTCAGATGTATTGGTGCTACTGTAGCCTATTCTGCTGCTGTAGCCTATTCACTTAGAGGTGGACATGTTGATACGTTGTGTGTTCAGAGATGCTCTTCTGCATACCACTGTTGTAATGTGTGGTTATTTACTGTCACTTTCCTGCCAGCTTCGACCGGTCTGGCCCTTCTCCTCTGACCACTCTCATTAACAAAGCATTTTTATCTTTAGAACTGCAGCTCATTGGATGTTTTTTGTTTTTCGCACCATTGTCTGCAAACTCTAGAGACTGCTGTGTGTGAGAAAATCCCAAGAGATCAGCAATTTCTGAGATACTCAAGCCACCCTGTCTGGCACCAACAATCATTCCACGGTCAAAGTCACTTAGATCATATTTCTTTCCTATTCCGACATTTGGTCTGAAAAACAACTGAACCTCTTCACAACATCTGTATGGTTTTATGCATTTAGTTGCTGCCACATGTTTGGCTGATTAAATATTTGTATTAACAAGCTGGTGATTTTTTTGTCTACCTAATATAGCAGTCACTGAGTGTATATCTAGAAAGTAAACACAACAAACATTATTATTATTATTAATATTAATATTAACATTAATAATACTACTACTACTACTAATAATAATAATACTCATATAGTAATAATATGTATATTATTTATATTATTATATATTTATATTATTGATGTGAATCAAGTAATTAATTCGTGTTTTTTTTTTTAAGAATTGAAAATTGAAATGAATTGAAAGAAATGACAATACAAAACAATATAATGATGCAGTAACCTGCATCAATTACAAACAGAAAGTAAATTATCATAAATTGACATAAATCAAAAGACCTTCTCCAAATGTTCAAATTTGGATTTAAATGTAGGCCTCTGTAAGGAATGTGTAGTCCAATGTGACTGGGTAAACTCTTGACCATTGCCTTATTAATTTGTTTTTTTAAGGACATTTTTCAATGTTGGTGACAATTTCTGATGGGGACAGTGAGAAAGAGGTTTTTTAATTACCGTGTCACCTCTGGGGCCTTTTTCTCCGTATGGACCCTGCAAGGCACAATTACACAGAATTGGATAAAAAACAAAAACAACAACAAAATAATGAATAATAATGTTATTTATCTGACGCTTTTATCCAAAGCGACTTACAGTTGATTATACTAAGCAGGGGGCAATCACCCCTGGAGCAATGTGGGTTAAGGGCCTTGCCCAAGGGCCCAACAGCTGTGCAGATCTTGTTGTGGCTACACCAGGGCTTGAGCCACCAACCTTCCGGGTCCCAATCATGTACCTTAACCACTAGGCTACACGCTGCCTGTACAACATAGTGTCTGTATATAGTGTTCATAATACTAACATTCACATTACAGATTTTTGAGGATTTCATGCAGTCAGTCAATGTTTTCTACTTCTATGTTCTAATTTTCATAATTTAATTTAAGTTTATGTTCTCATTTAAAAAAGAACAGTGGTCAAAATGTGTCATTGAGTATAATAAATGCTCAATAATTTAGTCACAGTACAATAATACCAATAAGTGACTTAACTGGTAAGGCATGTGCAACACTTGCAACACTCTGTAACCTGTCTATGCACAAATACGATTTATACACTGGTTTTTGTATTATGTTGTTATCTTGTTTTATTATTAGCAAAATATTTTATATGAATGTAAGCCCGTATTTCACTACATTTTCATTTAATTGAAATACCATACTCAATGACTTGACAATGCACATAAATGAAGAATGCTTAATACTTAACATGATAAACATTGGTGGTGATAATGATGATGATACACAGTCACATATTCTGTGTGAAAGCAACTCTTACAGAGTACATATGGTCTCTATTGGTCTTTCATGTACTCTGTAAGACTTTAATTAACTTAATTTAATTAAATTAACTGTGCAACCAATCATCTCCAGCACAGCTTCATCATTGAAGCAAAACTGTAATTTAAACTGTAAATTAAAACTGTCATTAAATGTTTTAGGAAAGACACATCAATCCGCCAGGCTGCATGCACAGTTGATGCAAATAAACACTGCAATTAAGCTTTTTTTGCAATAAAAACCTTTTTCAAACTTATGACGCTGGTTGAAATCTCATTTTAGAAATGTATCAAATGTATTAATGAACTGGTGTCAGCTCCAAGCAATGTTTACTTATTGATAACAGTGCTTCAGTCAACAAAAATACAAGATGACAGCCAGGCAACATAAGATTCTATTGCAAATCATCCCCAGCCAGATGGGGGATAGCTTAAATATTCCATACTTCAAATCCTTAATTTGAAATGAAACATTTATGCTCACCTGTGGCCACTGGAATTGCAAAAAAAATAAAATAAATAAATACATGAATCATGTATTGTATCACTTTTTCTTTTTACAAATGTAAACATGCAAGCCATCACTGACATGCAGATTTATGTATTTGCTTGCAGGCACGAGAGCAAAGACATAAAATGACTGAATAAGTAGCGCACATGCATACAAATGCAGAGAAATAACTGCAATAATAATAGTCACAGTATACAATAATACCGCATAGTAATTTACAGAAACATAAGAAAGTAAGAAATTCGTAATACAGATAAAGAGAAAATAAAATAAAACATTATCTAGAAAGTTTCATTAAATAATGTAACCAATGTGTAACAATCTCAATTATATTACACTTAAAAAAACAAAAAACAATCTGACCTCATGATTTATATAATGCTTAATAAAATTTCCATAGCTGAAACAACCTTCTAAGCCAGCACACTTTTTCAAGATTCTTCTCTTCCATGGAGTTTTATTACTTCATAAAGTCCCGCCCCTCGAAGATAGTGGACAAGTGGGTGGAGTGCTGTTTGACTGACATCACATCTAGCCAACAGAACCAATATTATAATTTTTTTTGTATTAAAAAAAATTCTAATAATTTGGCACCCAACACGGGTCAGCGTATGTCCAATTCCCACCATAATTTGGAATGTCATTCCAACCCCATTCATGGAGAAGTTAATAAATTCCCACCCCTTGGAGGTAGTGGATAAGGGTGGAGTTTTGTTTGACTGACATTACATTTTTTCTATATAATTTGGCTCCCAACATGAGGCAGACTAATGTCCAATTCCCACCCTAATTTTGAAACCCATGGCTAAGCCATTCTCCCTACGCACCACCACCCAACTCACACACAGCGGAGTCAAAGGAAGTCCACTCACACACAGCTAACATGCAGCCTATGGGCACCCAATTCATTATAATACCAGGAAATCGACGGCGAATGAAATCATAGATACATTTTAAAGTATAAATGTTAAATACTGCTGGCATTATTGAGATTGTTACAGTTGGAAAGAGGAAAAATGTGAAGATATACTGATGTCAAAGGATTGAATTAGAAGATATAAAATTTAATAGAGGTGTACAAACCGTTTCATCTGTGAAATTAAACAGAAAGGAGAGGAAAAGAGAAAAATGAATACTTGGTTACAATTCAGAAAAAAATAATACTGTGGAACAAAACATCTGGAATGGACTACAAGCTTAATTTAGAGAAGAGCACATACTCCAAAAAGATGTTTACTGCTTAAAATCTACTAGATCGACCTGGAGACAATAATAACTACACCTTAATAAAATTATACGACTGTTCATAATTACAATTATATTACGTCCAGCAGTTGTCTGAATGCAATTTAATGGTGCTTGGGTTTGTTAGGCAATGGTGCCACATTTTATCAATTTGATTGCATTATTACAATGTAGCGACATCTTAATTAGCATTGAAAACATAATTAACGTTCAATTTGGAGTGTATGTTCTTACAAAAGCCAAAAACCAAACTTCAGAAACAACAATAACGCCTATACATTACAAAACCCATTATCTAAGCATTGCGTAACTGTAATATAGTCAGATGTGGAAACTCCAGGTTCAGAACGTTGGAACTACTGAAGTGAATTCAGCTGGCTGAGCTCGTGGGTGAAAAGAACGGCCTGGCAGGACTATTATTTTCAGACCCCTGGACTTTCCACCTCTGAAAATAGCACTTGCTTGATTTCAAACATAACTGCATTATGCTAAACTACAATGTAAATATATTAATAAATGTCCAATTAATGCAATGTGTGATCATGACAATTAATAATACGGTTAATATGCCACACTGACAGTTTAATACAAACTATTAATAGTCGGTTTCCCCCAATCACAACTAATCCCATGCATTTTCCACATCAATTTGCAGAGGTGAAAACCTTTCCTCCAAAGTACAGGAAGTCAGTTCGCTAATTCTTTATCTAGGTTACTGCAGCTACTGCTACTGAATGCTGTGCAGCATATGCTGGTAGCAGTAACACACTGTAGGCTCCTGATTGACAAGATGAGTCGCTATTAAGTGATGGGGGATGCGACTCAGTCTGAAGTGTCTCTCTCACTGGGTGATGGTGAGGCCAAATATATCTCCCAGTAGGACACTGCCACAGTGGACAATGGTAGAGTCCAGCCTGCAACTGCACATTAGTGTGATACGCTACGCATACACAATTCAACAGATGCCCCTTGTAATAGCAGTAAAGGTTTGGTGTTGAAATACCAAGTTAAGTCACTCCTCTGGTCAGTTTGGAGCCAGCTGTATATTAGCTGTGATGCTCTGACACACTGACTATACAGCTCTGCTGGTTGACTGCAGACTGAAAGAAATCAGTCGTTGGCATTCTGCACATTGGAGGAAGGCAGATGCCTGTGCTCTCCAAACGAGACCACTAGAAGGCGCCCGTAGTCTCTAAATAGCCCATCTACCAAAAAATGAAGTTATCAAATAGATATTTAGAAACGGCAAGCACTGGATAGCCATATTGTAGGTTAATCGCTCCTAGAGTTATAAAACTAATGTAGGTATATGGAAACTGTATAACTGCATCTTCCTGGTGATCTACAAGCCAGTAGGTTTTCATTCCAACCATAAAAACGCACCTCATTGAAATTGGTTGAAATTAAAACTTACAGGATGACATATCTCCAGGAACAGGGTTGGGAACCATTGCCCTACGCCATTAGTTATCCTGCGCACATTCTGAGATTCCAAATTAATATTTGGTTTTCCATTTTAATTACAGTGGATAATGGCCTAACTACTGTGTTGGTTGAGAGAGTAAATTATGCCTTCTCTGTGGCTGCATATCTTGGTTGTTAAAAGTGTTTTTAAAGCGTTTATAGCTGGTAGTTAAAAACACCACATCCCCCACACTGTGAATGTGTATGTTTGTTTTTGTTGGATTGTGCATGAAAGTGTGTGGTTGGTGTAAAAGTGTATGCATGCTCATCTGAATTGTAATTCATATAAATATATATATATATTATATATATGAATCCCGTAAATATATTAATCTATATTATAATTAATCTCGTTAGCATTATGGTGTCTCGACATTACGCTTACATGTTCATGTTGATTCATAATTCGTAGACTTGGAATAAAGCTAAATCTACCATTTAACAAACAGTAGCACATGCAATAATTACCAAAGTCACGTGAAAGCAGATTGGGGGAAACAAAATATATCGTATCTTTAAAGAGCCACTAGGTGGCGCCCGCAGACTCTAAATAGCCCATCGACCAAAATATGAAGTTGTCAAATAAACATTTAGAAACGGCAAGCACTGCCTAGCCATATTGATGTCGGTATAGGGTAACTGTGGCTGTTAAAATCAGTAAATACATTATAGCTAGGGCTACTACGTTATCTAAATGCCAAATATTGCGAAATCATGAAAAAGAAGCATACCATGCCAATTTCAACATCTGCGAAAATGACCTGCAGGAGGCGGTTTTCCTAAAATTGGCCTTCCTATGGCACATCCATTTAACTCATTAGACTTTCTCTTATATTTTCATTATAGCATCTGAAACAACTGAATCATCCCTGACCATCAACTAAAACCTGTGCATTCAGCCATATGGAAACTATTCTACCATTTATACTCCCTAATTTCAGATAAATCAATTCGTCAAGGCGTAATTGTATCCTTAGATCAATTGAAGATCCCATCGGATGAAGTTAATCCTTTTGTTTTACACGGGGAAATCACTCTGAAGCAGGTGACGCCGTCCATGAGATTTTTCAAGTGGGTCCAAAAATTCATCTCCTAACGAATTCTCTTTTAAAACAAGAAAAACCTTAAATCCTTCGCTTTAAAATACATATATGATTCAAACTTACATTGACATGTTGCAAGGTATGAAGTTACTGCGAGCAGCAACACAATCCGAGTATCCACAAAGCTGAGCATGTCTACTGGTCAGACATGCAGACTCCTTGTGATGCTGTGCGTTGATTTAGCTACTATAAGTACGCATGCAGTCTTGGTGAGCAGAGTAACTCCAAACTTAACAGAAACCGGCTGCCGGAATGCTAAAATCATCCGCTCTATTTATACGGCAGGAGGTTCCTTTGACTGCGTGTCAAAAAAACTGATCCTCAACCAATGGGAGCGGGTCCATTCTAAACCCCGCTCTTATGATGTGGTCCCTACCGTACCGCCAGCCTCCTCCAGAAATATTGGCACTGCTAACTCGGTGATGACGAGTGCAGCCGTCTAATTGGATCCATTCTCGTGAGGACGTGGACAATGTGGAGCTTAAAAAAGGAGAAACTGTCTTTTTTCCTTCTTTATACCTTTTTGGGAACGCACTAAGATTTGGCACATTGCGGATCGACCGTTGAGAGTGCAGGAGCTGTCCAGGTGCAACGGTATAGCCTATAGTGCCTTTATCCATACAAGCGTTACTCTGATCAACAGGTGCCATTCGATTATGAGTAGTGGGTGGCGCCTGATATCCCATAAGGCAATTCCGTACCTATATTCCGCTTTTTTTAATTTAAAGTTTGCTGGGGGATGATTTTTCACACCAGGTACAGGTATTTATCTTTTTTTCGAGTCCGTCTATGCCAGAAAAACGTTCGCGACGGCTGTGTGATTCGGATAGGTTACTAATCTTTATCTCATGCAGCGATTTAGCTTGAATTTGCGTCAAAAGTGTTGCACCCATTGCTAATGGAGGGAAGACGCTACGTCGCGCTGCGTTGTGTGCAACAATTTGTCAAAGAACTCTGGGACGTATTTTCCACAAATTTGAACAAAATGTACATTTTTTGAAACCATTTGGAATGTATATCATGTGATTCATGTCTATTCTCGCCATAAAATACATATTCCTGTGAAAAGCATCTCGCATAAATAGTCTTTATAATTCACAGAATTCACCGATATACCACAACAAAAGCGAGTCGGCTTATTGGCGTATCTATAATCACAATAGTCTGAAAATCTGAGCATACTGAGAGTGATAGGTCTGAACTGCAACAAAATTTATTAATGAAATACAGAACCTCCACCTGCCAAAATCCCCCCCCCCCCCCCCCCCACACACACACACAAAATAAGAATTCATAAATAAAATCAATGACCCTAAACTTTGTTCTCTACTCCATGGATAAAGGACCTTTAAAACACAATGCTTCACATAGGCAAAAGATTTTAGTTCAAAAAGGCAGACAGATGCATCTGCTTCAGATATCATATACTGATTTCATTGACAATATCACTGATATACAATTTCAGAACAATAAGAAGCTCATTCTTTAGAGTGCAGTAGCTACCATAGGGGCCTACATATACATATATTCCTTGTATATTCATACACCCCTCTTCATGGTTAAACCCAGTTAATAAAACAAAATATGTGCACACAAGATAAAGATGATTAGCACTGTCCTGATGGCTTCGGTGGCTTAGATATCAAATTCACAAAGTCATACTTCGTTGAAACTATTTGCTTGATTATATATATATATATATATATATATATATATATATATATATATATATAATTTATTTATTATTTTTTATTTATTTATTGTTTTCTCAACAAAAGAGCCTCTGTTAAATATTATGATACCTTTGACAGGGGATTACAATAGTCCTCAATAGTTTATATTAGAAAGCCAGGTCAAGGCTCATCTCACTGTGACTATAGAATATACTATTTCAGGTAAAAATGGATCCTGAGGAGGACTGTTCAAATTATATTTTTCCAATATTCCAATAATAGTTCTGATATGATATGACAAATATTTCTTGAAAAGTTGAAATACTATATGTAATTACCAATTTATACAATTCCAATTTATTCTGAATTTCTGTATAAAAATGTAAAATGTGAAGGAGACATTTGGGTGAAAAGAATGAATGGCCTTTTAGAACCAGTAATGTATAGTAATGCCAAACAATTACGCATTTAATTGTAATACACCTATAAGAGAGTATACCCCAAGGCACGGGAGGTCACTGACAGCAGTCTAAAGCTCACACAGCAGCTAAAACTGAAGCACCAGACCAGAGTGAAATAAGAAACAGAAAAAGGACCCCACATCTGCTCACCATTCAAACTCTATATTTCAGAGAAGAAAGAGAAAGTGAACTTTCATAATGTGGCATAAGGGGATATGAAAAGACAAGATGCATGAATTTAGGCGGATGATACTGTCGCACACTAAGTGTTTGTCCACGATGATCTCCACTCAGTCCAGGCTGAAGTGCCGTGAGAGAGAGTCAAAGAAGGTCACTAAAAGGGAACACCCTTGGCTCCCCTGAACACGTATTTAAGTCCTCTGCTCAACCCACATAATTCCTAGTCTGGTCAGCAAATGCACAATAACCATCCAAAAATATCCATGTGCCATGTCACAACCGGCACCGTTCCTGCCGATTGGAGACTTTTAAAATTGATCAAATTATTTAAGTCCAGAAATGGCCCAGAAACAATATGGTCTTCAATGATTGTAGTGTCAAATAAATACACAAATTGGAGCAGCATACTTTTCCCCACATAATGCTGTATATCATATTTGCTTATCCCATAATGCAATGCACATTAATAGCATACAGATCAACTGACCTCAACTGAGGAACTTCACACAAGACCTCTTCATTACCATTATTAAACAAAGTATTGCAACCATTCTTGTCATAGTTTTCATAGATGCTTGAAGGGAATGAATGCCTTTAAAGTAATGAAATTGAAATTCTCTCATTCATTGAATCTTATTTAATTTTACATGGTTCTGCATGATGCCCCTTATTTCACATTTCTTAGTATGATGTTTATTTATGTATTATCATTTTTTAAATGTTTTTGTTTGATGTAATATTGTGGAAGTAATGAAGCGTTGGAATTCAGAACTTATACTCACATATGCTTTTGAACAGCTGGATTAAATAAACATGGGCAGACACCGTCAGGAAACCATGCCATTTTTTCCTTCAGATTTTTCTTTTTGGGTTCATTCAAGGATAATAAAACATTTGAAATTAGTAAAACAATAAAAATGAAATCCCATAATGGGACCCATTGTTTAGGGAAGCTACATACCTAAAGCATCATGAAACTGTTGTGTTACAGACCACAAACAATTTTGCCTTCACTATACAATTACTGTCTGATTAACTGAATGGCTGGAAGACAAAGGTTCACAGCACAGTGCAGGATGTAAATCATTACCAGAAGTTTGCAGGTTCAAACTCTATGTGGGGTAATGCTGTCATTACCACAAGAAGGACACACTCAACCACAATTGCTTCCTTAAATTATTTGCTGTAAAACTGATTCAGTGAAATCCATTTCCGAACTAAAGCGACATGCTGAAAGAGTTTTATTTTGAAAAACTTGGGCTTAGAGATTTCAGGTTGCGATCAATCCCTCACCTTCTTCACATGGACACCAATGATAGGATATGAGGACAAAATATAGAAAGAAGGAGGGGAACGTTCTGGAAAAAGCTTGCATAAGTGGGCTGATGTGTTTTCATGCCCGTAGCCTGAATTAAGGAAGTAGTTCTGTTTTATATAAATATTTGCTCTGAAGTTTAATTTAGAAATACAAATCAATGCAATTATTAAATGTATTCTTCAGAAACAGAATATGGGTTCATTTTTGTCATGGATGGAACTTGCTAAATTGTATCGCTGATGAAAAAAAGCTAGATATCACTTATTACTTTTGTGTCCAGGCTAAAAACAAATGCTGATTGAATTCAGGAAATAGTGTAAGGGGTTATTTGGGAATCGTTTGTTTCAGTATTAACTCCAGCACAATGAAAGTGCAAAAAAAGATTGACTGGTGCAACTCTAAGTTACGCACATGATTATATAATTTCAGGATGACTTGCTGTGCCTATCTGAAATAGCATGACACGAAAGTGATTAAACATAAAATAATGATCATAATTGGAATTCATTTTTAAGATTATAGCACGTGTTGCTGTGGTACTGGAGCACAGAGCAGCACTCTCATACAGTGGCAAGGCCTCTTTATACCAGTTATTTCCCTTTACCTCTGTGTATTGTTGAATGGGTGGTATCATTTTTAGCTCACTCTCTTTTAATATTTGCTGTCACTGGATAGGTCAGTTTTAGAATTTTAACATAAATATAACTGTATTATATTAATTGAATAGTAAAACCTGATATGGTGTCTGTTGCCGCTTTTACTCTTGTGATGGACGGCTGATTTAACGCAGAGTGAGGAGTTTTCCTAAGCAGTCTCAGATTCCCAGACAGAGTGGATACTGCGCCCGTGGGCTAGATGCACTAACGTGAAGAAAAGCCAGACCTCAATCTGCTTAGCTTTCGGGAGGTCCACCAGAGGCTGAATACGACCATCTGTCCATGGAATGAGGAAGTAGGTTGGGCAATTACCCACAGTGCCTCTCTCTTGGGCTGAGCAGCTGTGAGTAACCCGCTTTCCCCTAAAGCGTTACAGTCATGTGTAAGAGGGTCCCTCCATAGCACTCACACCGACAGGGTCTAATGAGTAGCACTGGAATTACAGGTTAGCGTTTTCACCGCCCAGACACTGTGGATGGTGAATAAGTAAGGGGAGTGCTGAAACAGGGGCAGGATGTGTCAGGGTAACTGGAGGCAGACCCCAAGCTTTTTCTCCTGCTGCAAAATGACAGGTTCATTCAGGAGAAAGGAGAAAGGAGTCTGCAAGGAGAGGCAACACTCAAATCTTAATCTAGTCCAAATAACTCTTAGCCAGCCTAGCCTATGATTCCCTTAATGCACTTAATGCATGGCTTTCAGCTTTCAAACACACTCCTCAGTGGAGGTTAAAACTCCATCAGTAACTCCATCAGTACTGTGCTCCTGTGCACTGCAGGCCAGCTATAACTGCCAGCAGCTTAGTTTATAGTCTAGTCTCTGAATTGAACAAAATGAAACTATAGTCTCATTCTGCTGGATCCTCTACTCTTCCATGAAAGAGTTAACTAAGGAGGTCGCAAACCAAAGTTTTTTCCCATACAACTAGACACACTCCAGGAATTGGTTGAGATTAATCCAGCCGTCTGGATTGCTTTGGCAGGGGCAGAGTCAGAGCAGTATATCATTACACATCTGGGAATTGAAATTTTACACTGGAAGACACATTAAAGAGAGAAACCTCTCCATTTGAGGTAGCAACCTAGAAGAGCAGTGGAGTTTATAGGTAAGCAGGAAAGCAGAAGAAAGGGCAGAAGATTAACTGAATGAGGCACTGTAGAAAAAAACAGACAGTATGTACCTACATGAAAACAAATGTACATTTCCCTGAGCAGACATGATTCAGCAGTCACCAGGGTGTTTTTGATTAAGCAGGAAACGGCACCCGTTTGGCAGCTGGTCACTGCGGGACACACTGTTTTTATTTGTGTTTTTTTTTCTTTTGCACTTTAAAGAGTCAAGTTGAGGGCAGCTCACCGCCTCACTTCTACCCCGTTTCACCCCGCTCTCTCTCGCGTCAGCTGAAGCTCTACTTTAAAAAAATGGAGGGAATGCTCATTCCAGGGCTCTCCTTCAACTGCGTCCAAAAAGAAAAAAAAGGGTCTTATTTAATTCCAGTAATACGAAACCTCATTCTTATAACCCCCCTCCCCACTCCCCCTGGTCTCCACCTTCATTTTTTCCATCTGTCAACATTCTAGGTTTTTAACCCTGTGGTTTCATTTTTAATGCATGCATGCATGCATGCTTTTCTACTTCCCTTATAACATTCAATACATTTTACATATAAATGCAATTGTTTTCATTTATGAATGCCTACACAATGTCGAATGTGATTGTAATTAGGAAGTAATAAATGACAGGTCAGAGAAACCCTGCCACTTGGCCAGATTGTGACTCCTCTAACCCTTTGCTCATTTTGGCTGCACAGGAGCAGACGTAGATGCATGGCTCCGAGGCCATCTTGGCAGTGACATAAACAACAGGGTGGGGCTCTCATAATCACATGTCACAGAAAGGCCAGTCCACGATGCGGGCATTAAATACGCCCGCACCGAGTCTCCGCAGCAGAACTAACCTCAGAGTACATTCTTCTGTCGAGCTGGGATCGTATTTCCTCTTCTTACTCTAACAATTAAATTCAAATATAGCTCTCCAACTGCTTCTTTCCACTAGCTTTCCTCCAGGATTTAGATTCATCCACTGACAACTGAACTGAATGTGCACAAGTCATTTTGATGAATATTTTCCACTGGCAACCTGCTTCTAATTCTCATCCATGATTTGTTATCATGCTTTTTACTTCCAATTCCATTTCCCCCACACATTATAAAAAAATAAATAAATGAAAGTGAAGACTACACAGGCATAGGCATAGGGCCAGTAATGCATTAAAGATTACTGATTATGGGCTCTGACAAGAAACCTTTCATATATGCTCCATAATAGTAGTTTCATAAGCATCTACTACAATGCACTAAAGGGAAATACTTCTTATTGAACCCAACCAGTCTTTCATAATACACAAGGGGAAGTTTTGGTACTCCCTAGATTCCCCTGACCAATTTGTCTGCTGTACTGATATAGTTATCTAAGTTCCATAAAGGAAAGCTTTTATATGTATATTAGTTTGGGACCATTTATTAAGTCAAAAATGAAATGTGATTTACACCAGCTTCATTTATATTAGCACAAGTACACCTTAACCCAGGATAAAAAAAAGTATTTTACATTTTTCTGACATAATACCAGTGGAGTGTGTAAAAATATTTTCAAGATACTATATACTTTATATTTTATTTTATTTTAATTGAATGTTTAATTGGAACTCCAACAGGCCAACTGAATTCATGTGGCCACAAAATTCAAGGGTGCTTTCTCTTTCTGCAAGAAAGCCCTGGAAAAGTTAGGGTTGGGTTTTCAAAATTGTTTCTTTTATTTTCCATGAGCTGTTCCTTTCAAAAGAAGAAAAAATGATTAACTTTACAGTAGGTGAATTTGGCTTCTTTCTGTTGAAATGATGTCTGCAAACCATTTTCTTCTTCAAAATAGTTTTCCGTTGCACTAGCCAGTTTTAGGGAAGGTGTCTTTTCTATTGCGGCTTAAATGCTCATGTGGTTCATGAAGAAATATAGTTTAAAAATCTTCATAAGTTTGACCTAAATTGAATTTAAAAAAATCTAAACAACCATATTGTTTTACAGTCCATTGTTAAAGGAAAGTTAAACATATTGTTTTGAAGCTCTGACTCACTGGCTGAAATAGTTGAAATAGTTGTTAGGCATATGCCTTAAGGATATCAGAAATGTATATATCTATATATTATTGAGCTTATTGAGGTCCTAAAAATTTAAAGAATATCAATTTTCATGTCAAAATATTTTATATTACATTAGTGAAGAGTGAAAATTAAAAATACTGTCTTTTAACACACAGCAATATAACAAAGAATAAAAAATAACGTCGTAGCATCTAAGTTTAATAAATGGAATGAATTTATTCTTGCACTCTCCCTCTCAGTCTGTCATTCTCCTTAAATCTTTGGTGTGGAATGTGATCCACAAGATTTGCTAGCCAGATATAACAGGCATGAGCCAAAGCAAGCAACAGAGGTCTGTCTAAAGAGTAACTCTTTCTGGTCTATCCTCCTTCCTCTGCATAAACCTGTTAACTCACAACTCAGGACGACTGGCATGCTTGCATCACATTATAGCGTGGGAGATGGATAGGATCGACTCACATAATTGCCCTTAAATGTTTTTGAGGGCAATTTCCACCTATTTTGCACTAGTCCTATACAAGTATCAATATGTCAATATGCACACACATGGTTGAAGACTTAAATTAAAGAAGAGGCTTGTACCATTCAGATTTAGCACTGAATATCTCAATTTCAAAATTAGATTAACCAGAGCTCCGTTAGCCCTGTTAGCCAGTACAATTACAGGTTGACATATTTTGCAAGTCCCAATACTGTAATTACCCAGGTCTGTATAATCATTCTGCCATGCAAACGCAGCAATATTCCTAAACTGTCCATCACCTGAATATTACACATTATACCTTGTTGGAAAGGATAGGAAACCCTTTACAAGAAACTTACCATGTTTCACATTAGTTTGGTACTGAAATGACAGATCAATGCATTTACAGAACACCAAGAAACTTTTTTTAGGTATTTGCTTAGGTATTGTCCCAAAAAAAAATAGTTTTCCTGAAAATGGCTGAGCGGATTAAGAAATACTTCAATTTTAGTTTGAAAACAGTCATAGCTTCATAACCGGGTGAGATATTTGATTCCATATATGTCGTATTGGGGGCGGCACGGATGGTGCCGTGGGTAGCACTGCTGCCTCACAGCAAAGAGGTCCTGGGTTCGAATCCCCGTCGGCTGGGGCCTCTCTGTGTGGAGTTTGCATGTTCTCCCCGTGTTTGTGTGGGTTTCCTCTGGGTACTCCGGTTTCCTCCCACAGTCCTAAGACATGCAGGTTAGGCTGATTGGAGAGTCTAAATTGCCCATAGGTATGAGTGTGTGAGTGAATGGTGTGTATGCCCTGTGATGGACTGGCGACCTGTCCAGGGTGTATTCCTGCCTTTCGCTCAATGTATGCTGGGATAGGCTCTAGCCCCCCTGTGTCCTTGTTCAGGATAAGCGGGTTAAGATAATGGATGGATGGATGGATGGATGGATATGTTGTATTGAATAATTTGAAAAACAAACTTATATTTCTACCAACCAGGAAATATGTCTGCTGGACGTGCAATAAAAGTGAGCTAAAACTGTGTTTATTCATGCAACTTCTCAATAGTATATTTTTGTTCTGATACTGGAAAATGATGACATTGATGTAGAGAAATGGTATCAAGGATTGCTAAAATATACTTTTTATTGTCTGAGTCTGTGGTGAGGTCAGGGTTAGTGTTGTGGGGGAGGGTGTGTTTTATTTCCCTGCTTTGCAAATTAGAGGCTGATAAGCATCTAACCTACTGTTCTCGCTATCGGAGAGTCTTTTTAACAATCTGGTATCGCTGTGTTGTGATTATATTATGTGTTTTTGGTATTCTATAAATATGAACGCAACATCAACGACTTAACCACAAGGGGGCAAAGTGGATAGGGTTAAGACCATTTTTTTTAAGGTTAATACCTTCCTTTTAATGAGAGGGTCCGCTGTTTGAGTTTCAGGCATTCTGTTTCTTTTATGTTTTGTGTTGCGTTTTACGTTTTTATGTTTTGATAAGCTTGAGAGTTGAATTCATCCCTTTGTTTATATTACAATATCATCCATATCTGCCCTCTAAAGTACAGAGCCCCTCCGGGCTCCCCAAGGGACATGGATGAGAAATGTTTGTAATACTTATATCCTGATAATATTTATAAATAAAGTCACATATGTTCTTCCAGGTTATTGTCATGGTGTAATTTCCTGGGAACAGTAAAAAGATGCTATCCAGCTGTCTATCTCTTGCTTGCTAGCAATATACACTCACTGAGCACTTTATAATAATAATTATAATTATGTACACCTACTAATTCATGCGATTATCTACTCAGCCAATTGTGGGGCAGCAGTGCAATGTATACAATCGTGCAGATACGGTCAAGAGCTTCAGTTAATGTTCACATCAACAATCAGAAAGGAGAAACAATGTGATCTAAGAGACTTTGATCGTGGAATGATTATTGGTGCCAAACAGGGTGGTTTGAGTATCTCAGAAACTGCTGATCTCCTGGAATTTTCATGCACAACAGTCTCGAGAGTATGCAGAGAATGGTGCGAAAAACAATAAATATCCAGTGAGCAGCAGTTCTGGGAGCTGAAATGCCTTGTTAATGAGAGAGGTCAGAGAAGAATGGCCAGACTGGTCAAAGCTGGCAGAAATGTGACAGTAATGCAAATAACCACACATTACAAGTCCTAATATAGTGCTCACTGAGTGTATATTGAAATTACCCAAAGAACAATCTGTAAATTGCTACACACTATTTTGTAGAGTTCTGGATCCTCCCGTCTAGTTAGCTTGTGATACAACCAGATGTGTGTATAACCACACTTGGACACCATATCAATGATTATAACAATTTTATTTTATTATTTAGCAAGCTACGTTAGGAAAATTTTCTTGACAAAGTCAGCTTAAAACCCGAGTGGCTGAAACTCTGACTTGAGACAATATCTCAGTATCACTTTTCTCGAACAAACTTAAGAGCTATAGGCTACCACCTGCTCATTCAATAGGTGCTTTCTTCAATTTCCATTACATTCTTTCACAATAATTATTTTCTTTTACGCATAATTCCCATTGTTGCTCTCAGAATAATAATAAAAAAAGCTTCTGTAAAAATGCTTTTTTGCTCACTACCCTCATGATTTAGTCTAGGTAGTGTGCAGTCCATTGCATTTTATAATGTGTTACTAATGAGTAGTTCTGACTTCTAACTATAGCAACAAGGTGAGTATGTAATTAGCTTCAGTATTTACCTTGCAACTTGCATACATACTCTCAGTAAATGAACACTTGGTGTCCAGGCTATTATACATATAGTTGATTTTTTTTTGCACCAGCTCTCACACAAAGCTGAAATGACTGACCTTTGTGTGAAAGTTACTGTTAATTTCTTCAGGTTTAGATTGTAGCTTTACAACTGCAAACAGCACCATCCTCCAAAATGACCGTTATGTACTAAAATACAATTACTTGAAGGAGAGCTTTAGTGGGTTCTTGAAGCTTCACTGTGGCATTGCTAGGTAACGCCCTTCCTTTCTGTTGAGAACAGTTGAAGATGGTTATCTGAAATTCTAGTGAAAATTTCAGCTGGGCTTCCCACCCCTTTCTTCAAGAAGAGCAGGAGGAGGACCACTCATGGACTGCTCAGGGAAATCTCTGTGTTTAGAGACGATAGGAATCTTTAAATAGGAATCTTTAAATTTGAATGTTCAGTGGAGGTGTACAATTCTATTCACACTATAAATGTCATGGAAATCTCACAACCAAAGCAGTTTCACATAATGTAATCTGGTGAAAAGGTGTAAAATATAAGTTAAATATTCTGTTTAATGTACATACACCAAGATAAATTATGCCCTTTAATTATTGCATCACGGCCTGCATTTTCTTCCTAAAATGTTTAAATATAACATAAGCATTACAACGTGTTTGTAAAAAGAAGGAAACTGTGTTCATGCATATACTACATGAGGAACAGTCTAAAGTCAGGTTTTAAAACCAACTAAAGTATATGCAGGATATGCAAGATAAAACAAAGTTAAAGCCAGTGGGTTTTCAGATCCTCAGCCATCCCAGCAGCGCAGTGCAGACTGTCATTTCAGGGCTTTTTTGAGCATGGTGTGGTCAAAGGGCGGAACTATGATTGGTGGCCAGACACCAGATGAGCTATAGTTTGTGGTCATGAGCAGTCCTGACCTACAGCTGGGTTTTAAAACTCAGTGTCAGCCATAGTTCTGCTGATTTTCACACATTTGCTTTTATACATTTGTACTGTGAATATGCAACTTCCCATTCCTTATATATTCCTGTATATTACTTCAACCTAATTCTATGTGCTTGAATTGCTAGGATATATTGATCAAATTGTCTTTTTTTATTTTTCTGTGTGCATTTAGTGTCCTCTGTTTGGTCACAGGCCGGGCCTTAGTGAGTTAGATTCAGAACTTTATTTTCCTCATGCAAAAAGGTAGCACAGAAGAGCATGCCACCAACAAATGATAATGGCATCTTACTTAAATAGCCAAAGAACAATTTTAATTAATCTTCTTTCAGTTAATATCCAGTTTTAATAAGCCATGCCATGTTTTGGTGCGTGGCATTGCATTTATTTGTTATTGCAGTGCCCATATTTATTGTTCACTTGAAAAAAAACTTCTTGTCTTGATTCAACGGCACCTCACAATTAATTTAATAAACAAATGCTGTTTTAATGCATGCATATATGCAAAGTCAATAGCTACCCATTTATTGGTGTCATTGACTTTAAGATTATCATATGTATGCATTACTGATCTGGTAATTACTTAATTTAATGAAATTCTTAGAAGTTTGCTTGAAGTTATAGTGTGCATTGAAATAAAATGTGATGATGTGTGTATCACAGCAGGTCACCTGAGCTGGCTGGACTTTGCCAGCAGTGAAAGCTAATATTATATTAATAAATATACACGTCCATTAGGGCTGGGCTGATGAGGGTTTTTTTTTTGCATTCAGTCCCTTATTTACGGTGCAATTTTCAATCATATGGTAACAGGATATACCGTTTCATATCTTTTAAGTCCACATAGGCTACTACAAGAAATAAGGTAATGTCAGTGTCCTTTTCACAGCAAGGGTTCAGCGAACCAAATGCATAATAGTATTATCATTATCATTGGAATTATCATTGTTGCCTGTATTGCCGTTGCATACATCTATCTACATTGTATAGGCTCTCTGGAACACGATGAGCCCACCTAGGAGTTTCTCTGACCAGTATCGATAATACAGTTGCAGAGAAAATGCGATACCTCATCCATGAGTAAGAAAAAACAGTATAACTTCTGCTCATCAAAGAACTGACGATGGCCATGTTATTGAAATGACGACTGAAAAGCATTTTAGCTAATGACATTACCAGGGGCGTCACCTGGTCTGGCCTGTTTTTTCCCCCTCGGTGGTCTGCCACACGGGGAGTTCATTATGCACTTTATGAGTGCTCCAGTGAGAAGCTGCACCAATCAGCAAAATGTTGGGGGCTGGTTCAGACTGATACTAACATGAGCTAAGCGACTGGTGTGGGCTGGGCCCGGCTGGGAAGAGCTTTTGACGCTCCCCCACCTCCTGACGAGAGTGAGCTAGCTGAGTGAGTGGCAGACTAAGTCTGACACTGACAGAGTTAGAGTGATGTCAGAGAGGTAGGCGCAACAAGCTAGCTAACTATGGTGATACACATTTGTTTTGTTGTTAAAAAATATGTATCTCCATACGTTAAAACAACGTTTTCCATCCTCCTTAACCGAGGATGGAGCTACATGCCTGTATCGCCCTGGGCCAGGTTTGTGACTGTCTGGGGCAGGGAGGATAGATGGTCTGTTTCAGGGATATGGATGAGCTAACTTAGCTAGCTAGTTAACATTAGCATGGGCCAGTTTCCGTTTTCAGGGTATACCGTGGTTTGAAAAAGTCACGGTTCCAAAACCACAAAAATGTCCCATCGTACTGTTACGATGGTATAAGCTGTTTTGGGTTTGATTTCATTCGGTATTCCATTGATAGTGCTGGAAAAGGTTACGTTATTTGCCATTATACAACGGATTTGTCCATTGTCTCTACTGTTCAATTTGCGTTCCAGCCGTGCCAATATCCACAATATACACATGGCTAAATGGAATGTTGACACATTTTTTTTTCTTTTCTTTTTTTTCTACTTTGTAACCGAAATGAACGTAACTTAACGTCATCATCACCTCACCACTTGTAGCCTACCAAAGTAAAACAAAATGAGTGATTTTAAAGTGTTCCTTTGAGCTTCTCTGGGATTTGGGAAGGAGCATGACCGAAAAAAAGACAGCTAAGGCAACATCCTCGGATCGTAATACCAGCAAGACCACCAGACCCCGGTGAAGCAAAAGATGACTCATAACTCATATTTCAATAACTAGTGTAACGTAAACTAGCAAGCTAGCTGTGCCAATACCCACGATATACCATATCTCGTCCCATAGCGCTTAATTAGCAAACTGAATAGCTGTTGGAATAAAAATACTACAATACGTTTAGCAAAAAAGTAATGTTTGCCCAAGAAGTGCTTCTAGAGCTAGTTTCACCAAGCTAGCAAGCTAATGGTAGTCTAACTTCAGTTACCAGCAGGGCTTTTCCACACTTAGGCACATTTAACATTGACGTTACATGAGCATGTAAATACATTCTGAAATTTTTTTTTTATTATTATTCAGTTTGCTTAGGAGCCAGCCTGCATTTGAATAAGAAATAGCATTTTAAATTGTGGCATATATTTTGCTTGTTGATGGGGCCGTTGTTGAAACTTCAATCAATATGGATATAACATATTATTAGTATAATATTAGTATACAAGATGTTATATTGTGATTATTTATTAGAATCTTCTTGATCTGCTGCTGTATATACTGAGGAGAGCGCAAGTAGGGAGGTTGAGACAGAGGTAGGGGGAGGGTGACAGACGGGAAGTGCAAATGCTTTTTTTCCAGGATAAAAAGTGTTGTATAGTTTAGTAAGCAAAATGTGGTATTTTACACCTCATAAGACCCATAATATTATTTTGTTTCCATCCAAATGTGCTTTTTGGAAAACAATGCTGAATACAATGTTTGGTGATATTGTCATCAAATTTAAAACGGGATTTATCCAGTGTCATGTGTTATTTTGGGTATTTCATTTTCAAGCTTGTGTCAAGAAAAGGGACTGTAGCATTACACTTTGCTGACTTTGATTTCTGTACTTGGAGCTCAGTTAGCTCATTTCAAAAACTAAAAATTGTGGAATTATATTGCGTAAAAGTCCTAAAATTGGATGGGGGTGGGGCTCGAGCCTCGATTAGGTAGACCTGACTCCCCCATAGAACTTGACCTGGACCTGCCTGGATACAAGTAACATTTCTTAACCTTTCCACCCAGCTACTAAATCATGTGGTGCACAGTTTTTGATGATCATTTTGTCGATCTCTACAAACTAGTTAAACATGAAATTAAAAGTTAAGAATGTGAAACATGTTGTGAAAAATGCTATAATTAAATATTACTGTTGACAATACATTACTATTAATACTATTAATACTAATTAATGCTTGAATTGTCTCCTTGGACATTCAATATAAAATAACAAAATGCTTTTCTTCTGCAGCATACCAAGATGTGGAGGTGCGTCTCGTGCAAAACTTTCACCTGTATGATTTTTCAGCTTTTTGTTTATTGTCTTCCTTGATGAATTTAAGCAGCACTGTCTCAGGATGTCAGGTTTCTCCATTAAGCTGTGTATATGGAGGGGTGGGGTCGGGGGTGGGGGGGGGGGGGGGGCAATGTGAATTTTTCCTCTGCTATGTCCACAATCCCAGCTCTCCCTAGGAGCCCCAGAAATCTGGTCTTCTTCCAGGTCATCTGGATTTCTCCTCTCATTTTCCTCCTGCAGGTTGTCTCCTGTCAGGCATTTGTGAGAATGGAAAGGGGTGGGAGTAAGATCCCATAGAAAAATAAAAGTAATTTTGGCTGCCACATGCCACAATAATAATAATTATAATTATAAAATTATAATGCATTGTACACTGGTCCTTACTATTAAGCAGGGCTACTCCTTGTTATCATGCACTTCTAGTTTATGCTGTATGTCTTTTATATTATCTGAAAAACAACAAAAGCTTTAAAATGAGGTACCCATCAAACACTTTCACTACCGTCATCACTCTAAGTACCAGCACTCTGTGAGAAACTCTATGAAACCAGAAAGGGAAGCAATGAAACAGTGTGGTGAAGAGACAGGAAGCCTCTTATTTTGGGCCCCTCCCAAGGTGAAAGGTGATTGAATTGTGGTTTTACTGCGAGGATCACCTGTTCAGTTCCCAACAATACCAGCTGTTCCTAGGTGCAATTCAGTCCTAGGTGCAGTACTGTAGGCATATAAATGAATGGTGGAAGTTTATCAGATTTTAAAATGACAAATAACCTACGAACCATTATTATCCAAATGATTGGATTATTGGATTGACTATGCAGTGGTAATATTAATATAATGAGTTCACATATAATACCCATAAAATGGCACAATATGTTATTTACTGGGAGTGAATAACATAAACAAATTCAAGAGGATAGAATAATTTCACTTAAAATATGTATTTAACCTTCAATACAATGGACTGAAGTGTATTGGCCAGTGTTTCAGAATGTATAATAAGTTATTTGGAAAATAAGAAGATAATCTTTGTTTTCCCTTTTTAAAATACAGGTCTGCAATATTTTTTAATGCAGGCAGAGTAGGTGACGTGGCTTTGAAAAGCAAAACTATTTTCAGGCCTCATGCCCTGTGCACACTACTTCTAAAAGGAATGGGGGAGCATAATGATATGCCTGGGGAGCCAACGTCAGTTGGATTCTGGCAGCTGCACTGTGCATTTCTCCAGACTCCATCCGCTACTGTGGAAAGTTGTGAGCACTGGAAAAGAATTTGGCCTATAAAAACCTTGAAAATAAAGCAAGGATTGGAAGATGGGCTGGGTCTCTGTCTGAGGGAAGAGAGGGGGGGGGGCTGAGAGAAAAACAAAATAGACGTAGAAAAAACAGAGAAATGGCAAGAAATATGGAAAAAGGGAAGGCAGCCATATTGAATGGTTTTAACTGGTTTTATGCTGGATTAAATATCAGGTCTGAAATAAGTCACACACATTGTAGTTATTTTGTAATTATATAAAAATCTATATGAAACTTAGTTTTGGAAAATGTGAAGAATGCTTTTAAACTCATTGCCATAAGATTCTCATTACAATACATAAGTAAATAAGAAAAGGAGGAGGGAGAGAAAGAGAGAGGGAGAGAGATTTTTTGAAATTTAAAACCCCCTTTATTGGGACATGGCTCAAAACCAGAAATGACAGAACTTCAAACCCAACAACAAACAACCCCCACAGGCAGAGAGAGGTAGAGAGAAAGAGAAAAAACGGGGTGGGGAAGAGAGAATGTATTATTAAATAAAAAATGTGTCTGCGGGTTTTCAGTGAAACTAAAAACAGTATCCATTTTGTAATTCAGAACTCAGGAGCAGTGGAACTCTGCAGTCAAAAATGAAACTTAGAGATGAAACTGTGGAGTGCAGCACCCAGCATTCATTTACCGTGGATATTTTACATACCGGCATGATCTCACCCCCACCCCCAACAAACACACGTATGCACGCAAGCACACACACACACACACATACCCACACATACACACACACGCCCACATACTAACATACACACACTCGCACACACATGCACCCACACATACACACACACCCACATAGACACACTCGCACACACCCACATACACACACACACACCCACATACTAACACTCACACACTCGCACACACACACACCCACACACAGACCCACACACACACACACACACTCACACTCTTGCACACACCCACATACCCACACATACACACACACCCACATACACACTCACACCCACTTGCACACACACACACCCACACACACTTACACACTCACATACACACACACACACATACACACTCACACCCACTTGCACACACACACACCCACACACACTTACACACTCACATACACACACACACACATACACACATACACACACACACACACTCACATACACACACACACACACACACACACACACACACACACACACACACACACACACACACACTCACATACACACACACACCCACCCACCCACACACACACACACACACACAAACACAATCCAGGCTGTGTGTCAGGCCTGTAAGAAGGGATAAAAGGACCTGGAGAGACTGCCTCAGTGTTGCAGACCATGCCTCCTCTGACATGTTCATGACGTAGTTCTGATCTCAGCATTCACAGGAGACTCACAGGAGACTCACAGGAGATTCACGGCAGAAAACTGCTGTATAATAACGGCCATACCGGAGGGGAAGGGGTGCACAGGGGCAGGAGGTTCATGGAACTTTCTTTGGCTGTGTGACTCACTAAACAGTGCTCCAATGTGGATGCAAGGACTCCACCCATAACTTTTGGACCAGTAGAATAAGTGATCGTTTGCAGGGTTCTATGGGGTTTGTTTCCTAAGCACCAGTCTAAAATATACTCCACACTAATTTGTGGAAGTCAACCACAGGGAGATAAAAAAACAATCGTGGACACATGGAAGCAAACCAGAGATCACAAATCCTTGCACAAATTTCTGAAACAGTATATCTTGTATTTATATTTACAACAATGAAATTGTCAACAAAGCTTGGTTGGTTTGGATCTAAACAATATATCTAAGCACATACAAGCCATTGCATTAAATAATGATCGATGTATGGATCACTGAAATATAATGTATTGTATTGCCCTGTTCAAAACAAACATAAATATAGACAAAATAGAACTTTATCATTCAAATTAGATTTTTGTATTTTTGTTTGTATTGACTTAGGTCACTTTTGGTGGACACAAAATTCACTCGAGCTCTAGGTTAGTGCAAAACAAAAAGTGGAACAGGCAAAGTCAATTCTGAATCTGGCGTAGATTCTTTTAAAATAAGGAGGCACTTCTAGCCACAGACCTATGCTGCTACAAATTGTCCCCCAGGGAGAAGAATTCAAGTCTGGGCACAAATCAGCAATGCACGTAACACCCTCATTCTTTAAATGCAGCTAAAGTTTTTATTTCAAGCTGCATTTAACAGAGTTTAAGGTTATTACCTTCTGGGGAGGGTCTGACTGCTTTGTTTTTACTTCAGTCGTCAAACAATAATGGAACACACTCTATATTATTTATTAAAGTTTTGTGGATATACACAGTGACACTTTATTAGGTATTTATTAGACTTATTTTTGGGACTTATTAAGTCTTCTGCTGCTGTAGCCTAGAGTTATGATGCGTTGTGTGTTGAGAGATGCTCTTCTGCATACCACTGTTGTAATGTGCGGTTATTTGCATTACTGTCACCTTCCTGTCAGCTTTGACCAGTCTGGCCCTTATTCTCTGACCTCTCTCATTAACAAAGTTTTTTTGCCTGCAGAACTGCTGCTCACTGGATGTTTTGAAGTACTCTTACAGTTTTTTACAATCGTTTTCACACTTGTCTCAATACCATGTCCACTTTTTCAAAACACTTAACACATTCACCATATCATTAGACTATGTGAACTAAACTGTGGATATTTTTACATTGCTTTCATACTAAAGGCATTCAATCACCACTTCTTCCAAAATTCATGAATACCTCTCTCAGTCAGTGTTCACTACCAGCAAATGTTTGTACAAATACAGCAACTTTTGCAGACATTTAGATACTCTGTTCAAAACAGTTAACTTTCAGTTCAAAACCCAATAAAATTCTGAAAAATTCTGAAAAATGAAACTATATGCTTGAAATACATAAGACAGATCATTCTGATTTGAGCAGAAAGTTTATTCAGTTTATTAATTTTTTTTGTTTGCAGCCTTGTTACCATCTATACAAAAGTGATCATACTTGCATTGAAATGTGCATGTATATAGGGAAAATATAGATGTAGTTGTCACTGAAGAGATTTTTCCACTATTACTGCTGTATATGTACTGCTGAAACATCTGGCTGTCATTTCAGTGAACAACCTACCAAGGTGTTTATTCAGTTTATTAAATTTTTTTGTTTGTGCCCTGTTACCACATATACAAAAGGGGCCACCTTTGGATTGGCATTTGCATTCTTTAGCCTTGGTGGGGAAAATGGATGCAGCCAGAGGCAGAGGAAGAAGACGTCGCGGAAGAGCATCAACCAAACCAAGTTCAATTGATGTGATATTACAGCAGTACTGTGATTTCAGAAGTCTCCAGAAAAAGCAGATGTATCAGTGCACATTTGTCTTTGACTCACTACAGGACCCAGCGGTTACCTCACACAGTCACACAGGGGGGAAGGGGAAGAATGTTTACGCCTCAACAGGAGGATACAATAGTTGGGATGGTCATTGTCAATAACAGCATCAGGCTGTTAGAAATATGCAACAACATAATCGCAGACAACAACATATTTCCAAACATTGACACTACAACCATTCAGGATGAAACAGTTGTACACTGTCCCCTTTGACAGGAACTCTGAGGGTGTCAAGGAGCTCAGATACCAATATGAAGTTTATGAAGGTATATGTGAAGGTTGGACATGGTATTGAGACAAGGAACAATATGAAGTTTATGAAGGTATATGTGAAGGTTTAGGACCACCACCCACATGAACAGATGTCACTTCTAGATGCAATGGCTGCTGGGTGTATGGACATAACAGTGGAACACATCCAGGGCTGGAAAAGGCACGCAAAGAGATGTTTTCCTCGGTGTATAGCAAGAGATAACATTTGGAGTGATGTTGATGAAAATCTATAGCCAAATGCAGAGGACAGGATGGATGGGCCAGGCCAAAAGTAGACTTCTGATACTGATAGGCAGACAATATATGTGCAAATTACTGTATATAGTGAAAATATTGCTTTTTGGTATGTATTTGTTATTGATTGTAATGTACTTTGAGTAATTGATTGTATTGTATTTTTCTTTTCTGAATTACAGTATATTGCACTGTGAGAACAAATGTCAAAATACTGTAAACCCTTTGAAGAATACTGTTGCTTTTGTGATTTGTTTCTTTATCATATATTATTTTATGTTACATAGTAAAAATGTGGGATTCTGGGATTCCAATATAGTAAAACATTCATTCATTTACAGTTTACTGTAAATTTACCACACTTAGTCATGACATCTATTGTGAGAGGCAAACCAACAGATCAAAAGTTTCTTTAGCTACTTGGCTTGAAATATTTGTGGATGCAAAAATAGAGGAAAGGGAAACACATAATATATGTATTTAGCAATGCTCCAAGTTGTTTGTGTTTTGTAGTTCATTGTACATTGAGTGACAAAGTAGTCTTATGGGAGAAAGCATGCGCTATAGTTATGGCAGCAAGAGTCACTTTTGGGTGAAATATTAAGTGTTTTGGTGGTTGAAGTGCCTTTTGCACCAAAGGTTAACTGATGTGCTCAGGTGTGTGTTTCAAAAGCACACTGTGTGAAGAGTTTTGAAAAAGTGGACATGGTATTGAGACAAGTGTGAAAACGATTGTAAAAAACTGTAAGTACATTGAAGGTTGCTTGAATATAGATAATTGTGGATTGTCATCATCACCAAAATCTTCATCACAAAATTGAGCATTAGAAAAAGACTTGGCACATCATCGCCAAGGGCACGTTACATTTGGAAAATGGAAAAAAAGATATCTGCCAGGGGAAAAGCTTCAGTTTCGTTGGTCAGTAGTTCATTCATTCATTCATTATCCTAACCTGCTTATCCTGAACAGGGTCGCAGGGGGGCTGGAGCCTATCCCAGCATACATTTGGCAAAAGGCAGGAATACACCCAGGACAGGTCGCCAGTCCATTGCAGGGCACACACACCATTCACACACACTCATACCTACAGGCAACAATCAGCCTCCAATCAGCCTAACCTGCATGTCTTTGGACTGCGGGAGGAAACCGGAGTACCCGGAGGAAACCCAAGCAGACATGGGGAGAACATGCAAACTCCACACAGAGAGGTCCCGGCTGACACCATCCGTGCCGCCCCCAAAACGACCTGGTTATGAAGCTACGACTGTTTTCGAACTAAAATTGTATTGTAAAAGTATTTCTTAATCCGCTCAGCCATTTTCAGGAAAACTATTTTTTTTTGGTGTGTGTACCCTCTATAATTTGTACTACTAACGTCATATAAAAACAGTTAATTGGCAAAGGACCATAATAATTGCACAGTTTAACTTTCAGCAAATGAGCCATATGAACTATGGTTCAACTGCATCTGACTATTCAAAGGCTTTTGTGGATCCTATAAATAGCTGTGCATATCCAGTGGTGGTTTCAGAGTTTCTGGGCTCTAAGAAAACAGTGAAGAAACAGGGTATACCGGTGGGGTCCCTCAGCAGCACATAGAGGTAGTTTTAGTTTGTGTACCTAAACAGTGAAATAAGTTTCTTGTTTCATAGTGTCTATAAACTCACCGAGCACTTTATTAGGAACATTTTTACTTTATTACACCTACTTATTCATGTGATTATCTAATCAGCCAGTTGTGTGGCAGCAGTGCAATGCATACGATCATGTACAGGTCAGGAGTTTCAGCTAATGGGGGAAACCATCAGAATGGGGGAAAAAAAGGATCTAAGTGACTTTGACCATAGAATGATCGTTGATGGCAGACAGTGTGGTTCGAGTATTTCAGAAACTGCTGATCTCCTGGCATATTCACACACACACTAGTCTCTAGAGTCTGCAAAGAATTGCGTAAAAAAAACACAAAAAAATCCAGTGCGCAGCAGTTCTGCAGACAGAAACGCCTTGTTAATGAGAGACATCAGGACTGGTCAAAGGTGATAGCAAGGTGACTTCCTCTGGAACGTGTGGTCTGCTCTCAACTGTCAACTTATCTCCTCCAGAACAATCTTCACGATCCCAACCAGTCTGGCTTCAAGAGTGGCCATTCCACTGAGACCGCCCCAGTCACGGTCACCGAGGCACTCCACTCTGCTAGAGCCAAATCCCTCCCCTCTGTCCTCATCTTCCTTGACCTCGGCTGCCTTCAATACAGTCAACCATGAGATTCTGCTCTCATCGCTGACTGGGCTGGGTGTCACAGGATCTGCACTTGCATGGTTTTCTTCCTACCGCTCTGGTCGTTCCTACCAAGTGACCCACACCCCCTACAAACTGGAGTCCTGCAGGGCTCAGTTCTTGGTCCTCTCCTCTTCTCTCTATACACCATGTCTCTTGGTTCTGTTATCTCTTCCCATGGCTTTTCTTACCGTTCTTATGCCAATGACATTCAACTCTTTCTTTCCGTCCCTCCCAATACCCAGGTCACCACACAGATCTCTGCCTGCTTGGCTGATATCTGCGTGGATGACTTCTCACTACCTGAAGCTTAACCTTGGCTCTACATCCTTTTCGACAATTGACCTCTCACTGATTGTTGAGGACTTTGTAGTATCCTCCTCCCATATGGCCAAGAATCTTGGGGTGACTTTTGATAACCACCTCACCCTGGCTCCACATGTATCCTCCACTGCCAGAACCTGCAGGTTCTTCCTCTATAATATACGCCGTATCCGTCATCTCCTGATGGAGAAAGCCACCCAGCTCCTAGTCTTGGAACTCGTCATTTCCCGTCTGGATTACTGCAACTCCCTCCTGGCTGGTCTCCTGTGCCATCAAGCCCCACAAGCTGCTCCAGAATGCTGCAGCCCTTCAAGGCGCTAGTGTTGGCTAGCTGCTAAGGGGACTGCCCCACTTTACACACTATCTTTAATGGCTCCCTACTCCCCAGCAAGACCACTCCGGTCTGCCAGCTCTGGTCGCCTTGTGGTTCTCTCACTACGGGCACCGGGCGGTCGAGCTGCACGTCCACGCCTGATTTCGTTCTGGTTCCTCAGTGGTGGAATGACTTGCCTACCACTGTCAGGACAGCAGAATCCCTCCCCATATTTCAACGCAGACTAAAAACACACCTTTATACCTTAGTCCTCCCTCCTGATTTCCTCACCTCCTTCCGATATCACTCTTGAAAAAGAAAAAAATGCACTTACGATGACTGTCTTTTTGTTTTATCAGCCCTTCATGTGTATTTTACTAGTTATGGATTTGATGCTTTTAACCTATGCACTTTGGATTAAAAGCATCTGCCAAATTACTAAAATCTAAAATGGTGACTCAAATAACCACACATTGCAACAGCGGTATGCAGAAGAGCATCTCTGAACACATAATGCATCATAACTCTAAGTGGATAGGCTACAGCAGTAAAAATCTAAAAAAGAAGTCTAATAAATACCTATTAAAGTGCTCGGTGAGTGTATGTACAGACAGCATATTTTAACAAACTACAGTTGATTTTGAAAGAAGAAATACAATTAGATGACAAACCCATATACTGTATATTAATCCTCATTTTTGAAGCATCATCCAAGGAAAATTGTCTACTTATTTGGAGCATAGAAACAGACCTAGCAGACATATCGTTCTCACTAATGAGACCAGTGATACTTTTCTTTTTAAATCCAGCCAAATTTGATTTTGAACAGCCTAAAAGATGATCCAATTCACAGAATTTATTGTAATCTGTATCTCCTGCATCTCATAATCTGTTGCTATGACCTCATTCATCTTATTCCTTGAACCTTAGCATTACATTTGACAAATAATGTCAAGCTTATATTATCACATTTATTTTTAAAAGATTGTGATTTTTATGGTCACTGAAATTAAAGATACAGTGCACTTTGTAAGTGTTTGGACTGTGGTACAATTTCTGTTCTTTTGACTCTGTACTCCAGCATATTGGATTTGAAATAAAACAGTGAATATGAGGTTAAAGTGCAGGCTGTCACCTTTAGTATGAGGCTTAAATGAAGGCTTTGTGGAACCTCTGGTAAATAAATTCACATAGTGTAGGCTGCCCCTTGTAGCAATAGGGACCAACATATTCATATGACTCCTGCATCACTACCACCTCCTCTGGGAGTGGTCTTTCCCTCCAGTATGTAAGTATGGAGTGTCAGGCCGAGCTCCCCAATGGAAAGAAGGCAGCTTAGGGGTGATGAGATTCTGAGTGCAATCGTCAAGAAAATACTTTCCCCTTCCCGGTCCTATGACATTCCTATGCATGCTAGTTTATTTCAAGCAGAACTGTTGAATAATGAAATAATTTATTGTTAGAATTGCTAGTTGTCTGTGATATAACGTAAAGATGGACGTAAAGCTACACGTAGACCTGTTGTTTGAATATGGGTCTGTAACTGATGCCTCTTCTGCATTACTGGTTTTAATAAAATTATTTATTGGTAGAATGGTTAGTTGCCTGTGATAATAAAAATGAAATTAAAGCTCAATAAAATAAAGTATTGAGTAAAGAATATTGAAAAGGTTACTCATTTTCAAAGAGACAGAATAGGAATTGATACCAAGCCAAAAGTAAACCCTTAAATCAAGACTGCAGCCTTTCTGCTCTGCAGTATTTCTTCAAAAAATTGGAGAAATGGATTTGGGCCTAAACAGTCTATGCGACAATAGCATAAGGACTGATATTTTAATGCATACGGAGCAATGGTCTTTGTGTCTCTTCCATGTGCTTTTTATAACTCTAGAAAAACAAAAGACATATAATTTGACTGCATATGCCAGCGCCCATGCTTTTTGGCATGCATCCAAGAATCAAAGCTATCCTTCTTCAAAAGGAAGAGAGACAGTTGTTGTAATTATGATTTTGCGGGGTATTTTACTGGATAATTATCATGTGCTACTTCATATTTTTATTTACTTTTTAAGTGCGGGGGGTGGTGGGAGGGGCTGTCACCATGTCAATAAACCACCAAGCATAAAACTTACCCTTTCAAACTAATCTCAGGGATTGATATTCTTCAGTTATTTTTTTTTAAACTGTGATCTGAAATAAGTTGCATTGTCCGCACCTTCAAAACTCATTTGACTCAGGAAAGTTCAGATTTCATCTATTTGGCAGAAGAAAGATTCTTCCAGTCCATGGCCGTTCAAAATATTTCCTATGAAAGGAAAAAATTTGTTAACTATTTCTGGAGAGATGGGTATTTCAAAAAGGGAAGAGCCTGGATACCTCACAATACACATCTATAATATAACTTCTGAAGTTGTTTCTTTTGCATTTAATACAAAAACACCTAAAATGACAATTGTACTCTGTCACCGACATAGACTTTACCATTTACTTCTTGTTTTACCACAAACCTTTTGCCTGTGTGACGATGTTATGGTAACAGGTTACTGGAGGGTGGACTCACTGAAAGATAAAATAAATACAATTTATAAAAATATCAGCACAAAAGATTCCATCCAGCCTCAATAGTGTCTAAACTCAAGATGAGTGTCCGGGCATACGCTTCCCAGCTGCCTGGCACCCTGTTATTCTGACATCAGTTAGCATTGTAAAAGGGAGGAGCACCCACTGCTGGTATGAAGCTGCATGGACAACTGTCTCTTTATCCAATATATCCACGGAATGCCAGACATACTGCTTTTATTAATGTTGCAAGAAACAAATAAACAACTGCATTTTTTGACTGCGTGATAATTAATATGAGGATTTAAGATATCCAAAGATCAAATTCAGATGTCTTTATTTAAACCGAGGAATTTATTAAATACTTAAGTTGCTTCACTTGTGTTCTATATTGATTGATTATAGTTTCTATGGTATATATCAGCATGGACACCTATATGAAAATGTATAGGTTATTTTTTTTTTTTCCACGAAAAACGTTGCTGTTAAAAATCCACTAGATGGAGACATAGTTACCACCGAACTTGTGCATCTGAGTAAATAAGCCGGTGTCTGCTCGATTCCGCCCCCTTCAGGCAAAAGGTAGAGAGCAGTTGAGTTGTGTGAGTGGGATAATTCCTTTGTGTGCTCTCAAATAAGCATCTTTCACATTTAATACCACTCCTCCTTTAATACCAATCTATTGAGCCTGTTTATCGAAAACTGTGGAAAATGCAGTTTTAGAGCAATTATATTATATAACAGGCACAGATGTTTTGAATGGTTGAATGGCTTCATAGCACACAAATGATATTTTAAGCATGACAAGAACTAACTCCAATGCAGAATAATTTCTCTAGAGAGCAGTGGGATGGTTTTGTTGGCTTAAATCTGTTCTAATATCTGCCTAGTTAGCTGTCTGCGTAGCACTTCCATATTAGAATGTGCATGCCTAGATACAGAGGAAATAATAGGTGTGTATGAGTGTGTGTATCTGTGTTTGTGTGCTGTGCTCTATGCGTATGCATTAGTGATTTTTGACAGTACCAGAATGTGTGTGTGCGAGCGTGTGCGTGTGTGTGTGTGATTGTGTGTGTGTGCGTGTGTTTGGTTGTGTGTGTGTGTGATTGTGTGTGTGATTGTGTGTGCGTGTGTGTATGGTTGTGTGTGTGATTGTGTGTGTGTGTTTGGTTGTGTGTGTGTGTGTATATGATTGTGTGTATTCATACAGTATGTGTATATAACACATCCTTTCCTCTTTCTCTCCTGCAGGTTGTTTTTCCCCTCTCTGCAGAGCCTCCCTGAGCAGGGGAGTGATCCTCTGTGCAGTCAGGGCGGGACAGCCTCTTATCTACAGCCCAGCGCATCTGTTCTGGGTTATGGAAGCCCCCTTGGCCACGGAGTTCTGCTCCTCGTCCCGGAGGTATTCCTGGATCGGCCAGCCATGCTGCCTGGTGACTGCCGGCTCCTGCTGCAAAGATTCAGCTTGACTGATTTTGCCAAACAGGCTGGATGGCTCTGTTTTTATCGTTTATCGTTCTATTGCAGTCTTTATGAGGAAAAGTATTTATCTTCAGCAATTTCATTTTCCAGAACAATTGTAAGATATGTATTCCTCCACCATATCAACAGTATTAAAAACGATTACATTTTATTTTGAAACTATTATCAATAATATTTATTATTATTTGCCTTACAAGAAAGATGCTGACAGTTTCAATCAAACAATGCTGATGTTCCTGTATACAGTATATTGTCTAATCAGTGTTGTTGGAATGCTCTTGGTCACTAACCAGAAGCCATGCATTCCCTGATTACTTACTTCATATGTTTTTTTGTAACTCCTCAGATATGATTTTCAGATTATAGCATAGTGTAATATACAAATTGCAACACGCTGAACAGTGCGAAACCTCACTTGTGTTTCAGGTTTATAGATTTTACATTGTTAATACTATACATTACATCTCTTTTATTTCCTGTTTCCTACCCAGTGCAAGAATGTAGCTTTATTTAACTTAAAAATGGTGCTGTGTGGTTGAATGTCAGAATGAATCAGTCTGCAACAAACAATGACAGCATCCATTAGAGATCATAGTTATTACTAGCAAGCCAATTGTGCCACCTGCTGAAGGTGTTATTCTAAACTGGTTACTTTGGAACAGTCGTACCTTAGACATCCTGGACTCTTCTGCAGAAGCCCAAATTAAAGTGTTCTGCTACTGTAAAGTGTGTAAATAATGCCCTATGGCCTTTAGACATATGATTTAATTACAAATGGTTTATGTAAAAAGGACATGGGGAAATGCACATATAAGGTTTACTGTTAGGACCAGTTACCTTGCATATCTGCTGATAAAAACGTTACAAAACGAAGTTATGATTATTTTCTATGTGTATCGGGGCAGTGCATTCCACTGGTTGAGGAATATATAAGTCCTGAATGGAACCATGCTGTAGCCTTAACTGAAGTTCTATCAGTAGGAAATATACGGCTGGTCCACGAATGAAAATCTACATGCAATACCCTGGATAAATCAAATAAACAAATACTTAATGCAAAATAAATTCTTCTAATCAGTAGTTACACTATGTTATGTAACCATCCCTTTAGGGTTCTACTCCAGGATAAATTATGTAAGTGCCTTCTGTCCCCAGTTATTAAGCATGATTAAAAGTATGGGAAATTCCTGAAGGAGACCCAATTGGATCAATGCGTCACTTTGGCACCCAGCAATCAGAAGAGAGTAACTCCAGTGTTGTATTGTTATGCAATAGTCTAGTGCTTGTATAATTCAAAACACATGACGGCTCCAAAAACACTGGGCACATTTCCCAAATTCTTCTTTTTCCAGAGAGTATTCCATCTGTTTAGAGGAAGGAGCTGGGACTTTTTCCCACCAATGACTGCTCTGAGTATGTGCTATAAATAATACAATAAATATGCATATCATCACTACGCGAGGGATAACCCCCACTAAAAATATGACATCACTGCCTGTCACGAGTTCAGAGCACACGGTTGGAGAAAAGCCACAGAAACTCCATTTCTCAAATTACAACACAGAGCATGGAGTTTAGTGTCATTTCAACCACTTGAAGTATTGTGAATGTTCATCATATGTCATATTTTATAGTGGGTTTATTGCAACAAACCTATTTATATCCTATTTATATTCATATCCTAGGCTAGAAACAATGTCCTTTAGCCATCATGCCTCCAATGACACATGTTACTTGAGGGCAGGGTAATGGTTTCAAGTAATGATATCGCATCTGTTATTTTACTTATTTGCTGGATGACTCCACTCAAAAAACTGTGGTATGCCCTGAAATATGAAGCTTCTTATATTTCACACCCAATGTTAGTTAGTCTGCCCGATGTCTGCCAACAGTGGATAGCAGTCCCCTTCAGAAAAAGGCAAGATCAACACATGGTTTCTTGTGCTATCATGCATTACAGAAATGCCACTCAATTGAATAGAATATCTTCTGAGTTACAGATGGGAGAAAATACAGGTGGTGTAAAATATTTACTCTCCATATTGTATTTGCACAGGTGGTACTGTAGGTTTTCTTGCTTCAGTACTCTACCCTCTCACACAACCTTCGCCTCTGTTTGAGTTTAATGAATGCAGCCATGCAAAGCAGCCCACACCTGAAACAGTGATAAACATCTCTTCAGCCAGTCAGTGTCTAATCTGATCTGAGAAGACAATGAAGCCACCACACACTCCCTTTCTCTCGGCTCTGCATTCATGGAGTAATTATTTAAAGCTGATTTCCTTCAGTGAGACTGGGGATGTCTGCTCTCAAAAAGGGGTGTATTCACTTTTTTTCGTTCTTTGGCTTGAAATGCAATTTCCTATATTCTATTTTCTTTCTTCCATCTCGTTTCTTCCATTTACTTTCCCCAAGTGAGCAAGCGAGCACTTCATATATTCAAAACTCTTATTGTTTTTGTGTTTGCTGTAATACCCATAATTCTTGGTATTTGACACTTAAAAGGAATTGCCTAAAGCTACAGCCTTTGTCAGCTCAGAAATGGACAGACAGGAACTGACATAAAGTCACTCCATGCAGTAATGTCTGGGATAACCATTGGGCTTCAGAAATCTAGTTTTTTCTTATAATCTCCCTGCCTAAAAAAACACAGACACAAACAAAAAATAATAATTATGGTATGTCATACCATTATTAAACTGGTAAAAAGCATGGATGATAATGAGTGTGAATAAAATATATTCCATTGTATAAAATCACATGAATGAAATGTAAAATATTTTGGCCTCATTTCACTGCCACTCATTTCAATTGTGTGTCATGTTTACAACAATACAGAAGACAAACAAACTTATCAAATAACACAAAATAAAATGCTCTATATACATACAATTATTATTATTTTTCTACAGCCATCTACTTTATTCTTTATTGTTCAGTTCTGTATAGATCTAAGTTTATTTAATGCTTATTTTTCTCTAGACCCAGTTTGATGTATCTGAATTGTGAAATGCTTATGCAGTTCACCAAAGTCCTACGTTCTTCTGTACGATTACCGTGCCCACAATGCATTCAGTCTTACTCAACAAAGTTAGTACATACAACTGAAGTTTGTGAAAAGTTTGTCAAAAACTTTTACACCTGCAAGGCACCACCACTATATTGATTACCTGGAATACATCCACCAATCACATCACAGCAGCACTTTTCCAATAACCACTTGGATTATTGAAGATTGCTACTCTGAACCCCGAAAGCAGAGGTGAGAGAGTGCCACCAGCTCGACCTGAAGCAATAGATCATGAAGTGGGCCTGTCAGATTCATGGACATGCTCACCGGCTTTTATTGCTATATGGAGTTATGTTTCTGTTAGTAAGGCTGTGCAATGTTTAGGCAGCTTGCTTTATGTGATAATGCTATTTGGTGTGGTGTCTATTTGAGCCCCAAGCATTCCTTGAAAGCCACATTAATATCATGGGAATATTATATCACACACACACACACACACACACACACACACACACAGATCAATGGCATGAATGAGAGTTACTATACCATCTATACCATTAAATCAGTAAAAACAGAAGTTGAAAACCACATTTATTATTCCATTCACTCACAATATGCAGTTGTGAAGCACACACAGACACAGACCCACAGACACACAGACACACACACACACACACACACACACTCACACACAGGCCACACAGACTTAGAAACACATGAATACAAATACACACTTTACTTAGAGTAGAAACATTTGCCTCACTTCATCGGAGCAGACCTTGCTAAACCTCAGTTAGAGACAAATGACACAACATTACAATATGACACAATGTGATCCAGGCCTCACAGGCCAAATGTTTAAGTGCTGACACATCAAATCACACCTTTAAAAAATGTCATTTTTACAAAGTATAATAAAGAGAAATATCATTGATCCAGTTTTTGTTGATTTGTTGGTGTTCTCTGGTTGGAGATCAGTTACAGTCATAAACAAAGTGTCATTGATCCAGTTGTTGTTGATTTGTTGCTGTTCACTGGTTGGTCAGTTACAGTCATAAACAAAGTCATAGCTGCTCGGCTCCTTTGGAATTGGGGGCGGGGCCTCTGGGATCTGAATGTTCTCGAGGTCCAGGAGGCGGAGCTTCATTTCCATACTGAGCAGTGTGTCCAGGTCAGACTTGGTGAGGTCACTGGTCATCTCCTTCCCAAGAAGGGCATTGAGCCCATCCATCCACACAGAGTACTGGAACAAAGTGACATGTCATCATTTTACTAAAGAAATACGTATAGCCTAACAACCGACAAAATAAATTATAAACACCTTGAGAGGGTAATAATATATCGATTGAACAAATACTTGCCACAATGTTCTTAATATTAATTAATATTATATGAGACTCCTTACCAGGACTACTCCACAGGGACTAGACCGCAATAAGAGATGGTGAAGCACACAGAGCTCAGAGTAACTGAACAGTGAAGACTAATGTTTCGACGTCAAACTATGTCTTCCTCAGAGCCAAAAACAGAAACAAGGGGTACCTGGAGGTGTATAAATACCCTCCCATCAATTACATAGTGCAGGGTGCGCATGTGTCAAGAGCATGTTGTGGAAAACATATCCACATACATAGAATAATGTGTTACTGTATGCAACATGATCAATGTTACAAGAAAAAGAAACCATCAAAACATTCATCATAAAACAACATAATGTAGAACAATAACAAGTATGGGCGCAATTAACAAAACTGAAAAATAGAAATGACAGAAAACATGAGAGACTGAGACACTTGTTTAACCCATAAGGTTACATTACATTACATTATTGGCATTTGGCAGACTCTCTTATCCAGAGCGACGTACAGTTGATTAGACTAAGGTTCCACCTTAGTCTGATTAGACTAAGGTTCTACACTATTAATTAATTCTATTAAACTGAGATGGGGAAATACAAATGTGTGATGTCACTGTAGCTGTAATATAGCTTACACTTGAATTTCAACAGTGCCATAAATGGTCGGTTGGTTGCATTTCCAGGTGAGAACCCACTATGCTTTTCAACAACAAATCCCCAACTAAAATTTAAATGATAAAAATCTAACAAATGAGTAACAGAATGTGCATGGCCTGTAAATTATGTTGGTAAATTTGTGGCCTTGGGTAGGGATGTCAGCTGGGAAACTAAATAATCCATGTGACACAGGCTGATTCTTACCTCATGCTTGTCAGGAGCGATGAAGTTCAAATACTCGTCTGACTCATAAAGCAGAGAGAAGGCCAGCTCCAGCAACTCCTGCAGCGAGACAATGCCTGAATTGAGTCCGAAATTTAAATCCTATTCACTCCTCCTCATTTCCACATGCTGCTGTCCCGCTGAGACAGTAACTCACAGAGCTGGAGCATTGCAGACACAGCCATGGGGACACAATGGGGTGGCAGTTACAGTCAGCATCCACCTCTGCCTCCACCCCTTCATTACCACAACATCACGCCCTTCTCCAAATAAACACATCCACCCCAACATGTTGGGCACTTGAGGGAGTCTTGCGTTTGACAACCGGAGATTCTCCTTTCCTAGGCTTACATGTTTATTCAGAAGCTCTAATATGGTTTAACGAGCATTACTGACATGCTGCTTTTATACAGCTCTGAAGGGTGTGCACTGCAATAACTTGAGGGTAAAAGTGAGTTTTCTCCCTCTGGTTATAAACAAAACTGCATCTTCAGGGCATTCTGGATACCCAGCTCCCATGCTATAGTGATTCTACTTGTAACTTGATCCTTTAATAAACAATATTATTGCATTGCAGAGAGAATGGTAAAATTTGATTAGTTGTCTTCTTTTACACTGAGTATGGGCATAGTACAAAGCTGCACTGTGCTGTGTGTCCATGTTGCCTTCAGCATGAAAGAAATTAGGTCGTAGACTTTTGCAGCAATTTTTTAGACAGTATTTTCTGAGATGGAAGTAATTTTGGCAGAGAGAAGAATGGAAATTTTGTGTTCAGGCCAGCGAGATCTGCCGAGCGAGGGAGACAGACTTCGCCAAGCGCCCACGCAAGTGCTGGCAGAACATCTCTGGTCTCACCTTATTCTGCTTGAGGGCCCCCTTCTCCTTCATGTGAGGGCAGTCCTTTCCAGTCACAACCGCTTTGATATCAGCCACTGGTACTGTGGTAGAGGGAGGAAAAAGTGAAGGCAGAAAGTGAAGGCAGAATAGAAAAGGGTAACTTAATCAGCAGCCCAACAGTAGCCTAGCATGGAATGTAGAATTATTCTGAGCGACAGGAACATTCATGGATTGCTGACACATGCCGTTATTTGGATGTCTGTTTCCTGGATGTCTTCTTTCAATAAACTGCTGTGTTAATATGTGTGTTAATGCTTGAGAATGCCCCCATGCTGGCTTTTTTGCACACTGCCTGGAACTTTGCTCCATGAACCAAAATTGATTTTGATGTAGCTGGATTCTTTATTATATTCTGTATCTGCTATGCAGATTCCATTATGAGGAGAAAGAGCAGTCATCTGGCAGTATGGGTGAGTGTTCCTGAGCAAGACACCTAACCCCCAATTGCTCCTGATGCGCTAGTTGGTGCGTTGCATGGCAGCAGTGAGTGTGCATGTGATTGGGTGAACGAGAAGCATAAATTGTACTGCCCTTTGGATAAAGGCGCAATATAAATGAAGACTGTTTACCATTTAAAGCAATCATACTTTTTTATGACTGATTGACAGCACATGGTAGCACCACCCATTACATGGTTTATGAATTGCCCTTAATAAACAGGTAGTCTATGTTTTTACTATATATTTTGTGTTTTTGCTTTAAAGGCACATGGGCCAATTGGCAACTCTTCCTGAGATTGGGGTACTTACGCTTTTCCTGCAGGGAGTCATGGGGTACTTCAGCCTGGGGGTTCTCTTCCAAGTCCCCGTAATGCAGGACCTTGTGATTGGGTGACAGACGACAGTACCAGAACTTATCTGGAATACAGACAAACAAAGATAACTTATCTGGAATACAGACATACAAAGATAACCTATCTGGAATACAGACATACAAAGATAACTTATCTGGAATACAGACATACAAAGATAACTTATCTGGAATACACACATACAAAGATAACATATCTGGAATACAGACATACAAAGATAACTTAACAGGAATACTGAAGAAGAGGTGGCTCAGATTGTCATGTCTGTGAATGCGTTCCTTTACAAAATCAGGTGATGGAATCAGTGGTGTGCTGGTGCCAAAAAAAAAACTGCAACTGGAAAAGCTATCACTTTGAGAACACACTCCCCAATTCAGGTTTCGCCTAGAACATCTGTGGTTTTCCATCACATCTGTCAAATTAATATCCAGGTCAGCCATCCTCTATGCCACATCTCATATGATACACATTATATAAACCCTGAGAATGATTTGAGGATTGATTAAAGACTAATAGCCTCTTACCGCAAAAATAAATTTGTTTTTATCCTGCACTACAGTACTTCTCCCTGATTGAAATAGTGCCAAATCATCACCAGCCGCCAGAAGAATGTAGGCTGTTGAACTTGAGATGAAAGGGTGATAACACTGGCCTAATAACTAATTAATTTTCTGAAAACAGTTTTGGTTTTGCTTTACTGTTGTTTTTTTTTTCAGTTTACAATTCATAATGTTTTTATATATATATAACTTTGTAAATAATGCAGTGCATAATCTGCTGCACTAAATATTCTGGATGGCTCATGCTGAAAAGCCCATTAAATTAGCCAATCCATATGACTAAAATCAATGCACAGCATCTGGGCAGTTCTAATCCAAAACAAGCCCTTTGTTTACAAAGACCCCCCATCCACCTCTACCCTGCTGTTTTAATTTACCTGATTAGTATTTTCTGTATATGAACCATTATATTGACATACTAAACACATTATCATTTAATAATGACAAAGAAAGTGGGTTGCATGACATCAGGAAGAAAGGGACTTGAGGTTGGTCTTAACTGTATATTCATGTCCGAGTGATAATTGAAATGCTCAATTGGAGGGCACAAAGGTAAGAGTGGCAAAGCACCTGCCTTGCAAATTGCCTGAAAGATGATCTTTATTGAATTCAGAAAGCTTGTTGATCCAGCAAGTGATTTTAAAGATACATTTTTAGGCCTTCCATATTTCAAGATCCCCTGACTTCCCAGACCACAGTGCCCTCATTAAAATGGCTGTTGGAAACCATAAAATGGAACCATAGTGCTGTTATACTCTCAGGCCCCATGATTGGCCTGAGAGCCACTTATGAAATATGTTAATGTTAAAATGTTAATATTTAATGTGTAAATGTGATATAACTTCAGAGGGAAAATAGATACAACTCTTTTATTTCTGCACTGCACTTTAGCATGGCTGAGTGCCAGAAACTATGAACAAGAAAGTCTTTATAACATTACATGGACATTGTCACTTATCCGGAGTGAATTAGCAAATTGCCAAAGTGGAGAAAATCAGAGTTAGTTTCCAGAATACAAAACTGCAATATCACCAAGAAAGCATGTTGTATTTTGATTAAAAAAACAAAACAAAACAAAAACAGACAATGCATGTAAATCATATGTGAACAAAATTTGGTGTCCTAAAACATAAGAAATCAATCCAATAGATCCCCTACAGTCAGACAAAACAAAGTAATTTCTTAAAAACAGAATAAATAATATTGGCTAAAACTGAACAATTTCCACATGAAGCCTGTTGCAATTTGCCATAGATATGAATATGAGCAAAGCAAATAAATCATGTAGCAAAAACACACATAGAGTGTTGCGAGTGATACCAATTTAAGACTTCTGGGAGTCAGTCTGAGTATTTCTTAAGGCATATGATGTACATGGTCATATGCATGATACAGGTAATGCAGCAGACACAGAGAATCAAACTGAGAAGCGTGAAGAAATTCAGGTGAGCTCTTCCATGTTAAATGTACAATTTTATTAATTTAGGTCATACAATACTGTGTTATTTTACCTACTGTACGGTAGATGCACCAAGTACCCATCCTGCCGAGCCCTCACAATGCTGATTTAATGATACTTATGATGTACAACCACATCCCTTGGCTTTATGTTTTTCACAGACTCATCCTTAATGCCTTTAATTCCAAATATCAGCACTCTGGAACAAATCTGACACAAAGTTACCATCTCACAACACACAATGAGTACACGCATAAACAAGTCCAGAAAAAAGACAGAGGGACACAAGCTAATGAACCCCACAGAGAGTTGGGGGGCTGAGATTCTGGGATTTCTGGGTAATTTAATCTTCTTCCAACTGAGAAAAGAGCTCATTTAACCAGGCAGGCTGATAACATTTCCCCTGAGCTTTACAACACATTATTCAACCACAGTCAGCAAGTGTGGAAAAGTCTATTAGGCTGAAAGATCACAACTATATCTGAAGTAAAAAAGCCGTAGTTTAAGGGCAGCAAGTTCTATATTTTTTTCAAAAACAGCTTTTTAAAAAAAAGATAAAACTGCAAGGCTACATTGGTTTGTGACCAAAACGACTGAACTCCCTCGGGTCTCTGAAGTTCAGGACTCACATCAGTGTGGAACAGGATATTTTTGTAAAAGTTGCGAACAGCACATGAAAGTGCACATAAATTAGTTGACTCCTGGGGGTCACGTGTGGGTTCAGCAAAGTCTAAGGTATGTCAGGGCAGTGTGTCTTGCAGGTTACTGATTTCAGAGGGGACCGTTTATCAGCGGCTACATGTGCATGAATATGAAAGAGCCAAAGATTTCTGCTGTCTGTGAGTGCAGTGTTTGTAATGTTTGCCTGCAGAACCAGACTCCAGTGTTTACGCAGACAGATGATGTGGAATGTCCACCTTGCCCAGAAAGAAATGAGAGGCAGGCAAAACATCATCAACACGCTTTTGAAGCAGCTTCACCCTGATAAGACCATCCCTGCCCTTCCTGCAGCAAGGTGTGCAAATCAAGGATTGGCCTCCACAGCCACATGAAATGGTATCAACGCCAGCAGCAGCGACGAGCCAAACCACCCCCCACCCCACTCCACCCGATGGAGCATCGTCATCATGGATCTTGGATGGAGTCGGCTGTTCCACAGCCCATCCGCAGCACAGCCTACCTTGCCTCCTTCTGGTGCTGATCTTGCGGAAGCAGGTCCCTTCACACAGGCGGTTCAGCCTCTGCTGTTTGATCAGCTCCACTATCTCAGGCTGGATTTTCTCTCGTAGCTCCCTGTGGTGGGTCAGTAAGAGCGCAGAGGAGACATGGAACATGCTGGAAGTATGGATACTATAAATATTACTGTATATGTAAGGTGGAAAGGCTTCTCTTTTTGATATGACAACTGTGCATACATGGCCCTGGAGAATGGTCCCCGCCAATATTATCATTTTATATTGGATGGTACTATTATTTTCACAAAATAATGAAAAAAAAACAACTAAACAAAGCCGAATGTAGACCTGCTGATAAACATTCAGGAATCCACAGTAGGTGAAACAGAGCGCTTAATGACTGCCACTAGGGGATTCATCTTGGAGACATCTGTAGTTGACAAAAATATGTGATTATTTCTAAGAAAATGTATTTCGGAAGAAAACCCAATTTGAGACCAAGCAGGGATAGAATACAAGATATTAGGGTTACACTTGTATTTGCAACCATTTTGTAAAATGCTTGTGTTCCAAGAGCCAACTCTTAGGTTATTAACATTTGGTCAGTCTCTTATAGAAACTCAATATAGAGAACATTTTACACAATTATTACAGATTTACCTATTTTGGACAAACCAATGGCCAAAAGAGGAAGATGGCTGTGATTCCCTGGACTCACAGAAGCCCCAAAACAACTCATAAGTGGCTTCCTTGTACTCACAGGACGGGACGAGACTGGAAGTCTTCCTGGTTCATCCTCTTGTAGAGTGGAACTTCAGGATCTCTCTGTAGCTCAGCCTCTGCAGGCAGGTCCTAAATAGGTTTTGGGATTAGGCCAGGAGATCTGACCTCACACGACCCGGTCCTTTGAGACCTGCAGCACCTGTCATCAAACAGAGATCGACCTGAATCAATTGTTGTCAGACACAGAGAAACTGGAACCATTTGTAATCAGAGAAACTAATGTCAGACATATGTGTCAAGGTTACTTGAGTCAACTCAGATATTGATTGCTCATTTCACCTATTCAGTAAGACATACTGTAATAAGCAGATTTCTGGAACTCCATAACTCCACACTTAGGAGGTCAGCACCACTGGAAGCAGGTCATTGATCATTACCATGAGCCTACTGCAATTAGATGGTATTGATTGACATCATGCTTCACATGTTAAAACATTTTCCATTGTATTATGTACACAAGGATGGAGTATTGTATTAGTATGTTGGCAAATGAACAAGAAAACAGTGAATCAATTAGTCAGACTTAAGCAGATTTTTTCTCTACTCAGCACCCCTGAGACAGTACAGACAATGCTTATTTATTCATTATGCTTTGCCATGGAGACACCCTTCACCAGAAGAACCAACACAGAGAGAATTCTACAAATTGCCATGTATCAGTATTACACAGATGGATATTTGCCATTTAGGCATCTGCAATATGATAATTCCAGACAATATACATATTTTCAATAGTGCCATTCTTTATTTTTTATAACTCACATTTTCTTCTTTTCATGTATTGTAACATCTGGGATGGTGAATGAGCCGAGCTCCCATCCCAGACCTCATCCCCATGCGCATTGTCTGTTTCCCCATGTGTCGCCCAATCACTCAAGCCCAAAGCTGCTCCAACATCTCTTTCTCTGTCCCCTGGGAGCAGCTAAAAACACTGGCAGTCCCCGCATCTCGTACACGAGTGAGACGAGAGGAAATTCAAAGGGTTTACCCCTGGGCTATTGTACTCTGCAGAGACATGTCTGCCATGATCCACTGGCAGAACACGTGTGGCAGCACATTAATAAATCAACCTGCCCATGTGTGCTTTGCTATTTGCATCAGACACATTCTTTATAGTGCTTGACAGATAAAGGCCTGTAGAAAATGTACAGCAGTGACCTAGATTTCACATAAATAGAATTTTGATGCCTAGGCAAAGGGCCTGATGCACAATGTAAATGTACAGGTTTATCACAGCTTCTGTGGAGCCCTTCAGCAAAGTACTCACCTCAGTTGGCCCAGTAAATGTCCAGAAGCATAAATGGACAGTATCATGTATTTTATTACATAGCTCTCAGTCTCCCTCCTGGTCTCCCTCAATCATTTCTGCACTACTCTGCACAGACAGCCAAGCTGGAGTTGTGTTAGGGCATTCTCTCTCTGTGTGTGGAAGGTGAGAGTGATGGGAGATTGAGACGGTTTCTGTGAGGTTAAATTGTGATCAGACTGCACAATATCAATCAGACAATGCACTGCCCAGAACAAAACACAACCACAGAGGATGTGGTCGCATCAACAAATCCCACTGCAACAAAAGATGTCTACCCCCGACCCTGCATTCAGACGCAAATAAATATAACACACACTGACAACATTAAATACGGAGAGAGAGAACATCTATTCAAAATGTGTGCCCAGGCTTTATGATTCAATAATACGAGTCAACAAAATGAGATTATTGCAGCCAGCGTCAAGCATTTGAGCTGAAATTGAACATCTGCTGTTTGCATGGCGGTTTTTTGTTTTTCAATTTGGCGCTGGAGATTACATGCTATTTAATTAAAGATGTGAGTGACAGAAGGTTCTGCTTAGAGTTTAATCACTTGTGAATCTATTTGCTTTTGCAATGAGTTAAACTGGGTCAGTGCATCAAAAAATGTGATTCTTCTTTTTTCCAAACACAAAATACAATTTTCGTAAATGTCTCACAAAAATCAGCTTCAAATAAATATCTCAGGGTAGATTACTAGAGTAGCCTTGTCTAATCCACTAAATAAAAAATGACTAGTCAAGTATTTGATGTGGATTGTTTGGCTTATCTGAATGGGGAAAGGTAATTGCAGAACATCAGACAACCACTCTACTCAGTTTTAATATTCTCTAAGCCGTTCAGGGAAACCATCCTACAACACGTTCATGTCGCATTAATTTCTCCAAACATACAGTACAGTACTCTGTATCACAAAAAAATACAGTTTTGTGTGTACTTTCAAGAACGACACTTATTTTAGTAATGGTTAATGGGCTGCATCTGTAACCACAAAGCAGTTATGAATTTAAGCCATGTCTCAAAAAATCATTAGACATTGGTTAATTCGACATGTTGTCATTTCTAGAAGAGAGAAAGTAAATGTGTAAACATATTCATAAATTATAATGGCCTAATGAGCGAAGGGACAAAAGTACATTTCAGTCTGTAAGTAGTTGGACAAGACTAGATAATGAAAGCACAGAACAGAAATGGTATCACTGTCTAAATACTTATAGACTGCACTGTATATGATTGCACAGAAGAATAATTTCATTTATTAGGGATCAGACGATTCTTCTAGATATTTTCTGATTACTGGTTTAGCCAAAAAAGTTACTCTTGACAAAATGAGAGGCTCATGGAGCTAGTAGCCAAAAGTAGTCAACTGCTCCCACTCCCCTTGAATATTTCCTCTTGTTTTGACTTCTACTTAGGTCAAAATAATGTGGACTGTCAGAGTTATAAGATATGCAGACATGCATGTAAATGTAATTTACATCATAAGCTGTGGAATGAAAATATGCTAATATTTAGTGTGGATTTCATATGGAACGATGAGAATAAACCCTGTCATTATCTGAACTGCGGATGCATAGGCAAGGCTCCGTTTATTCCAGTGTGGTCTATGCTGATCATCTGACACTGCAACACACCAAGCCAGCCCTGCGCCCCTTTCCTTTCTGTTCAGGAATAAAGCGGGCGTAATTATGCCGTCTCCCCGGCATTGAGCTCCAGCTATTATGGAAGTGATGAAAGAACACAAAGAACAGGAAGCAGTTTGGTGGGTCTGTCTTTGTGTCTCTGAAAGCCCTGCATGATGTCACACGAGCATGCTGGAGCAGGGCCTGATGAGCACGTGCCAGCAAGGATGGCCACAGACAAGTGGCACCCCCCAAACACTCCCCCAAAATGCATATGAAATTATTCAGCTCCAGTTTTTTTATTTTTTCCAGTTCCTTTATTAAGGAGAGCAGACAGACCACTCTCCTTTTGTATTGCTCTGCTTTATTCAGACAGGTGGAAGGCAGAGAGGGTGACACACAGAGAAAGGGTGATTGATAGGTCTGACGATGCCATGGTGGGAGATTGGCATATGGCTCCAGTGGCCACCTATAGACGGCGCCACATGCCTTGCTATTCTGTTCCAGGTTTTGAGCAACACGGTGTTAATGTTGTGGCTTGTCCTCAGTATACAATTCATATTCAGGATAAATACTCAAATCCCTTTCAGAGATTTTCATTCCAAATTTTTATTTAACTACAGGTACCTCAGCATAGAGGGTGTATCTACAGAATATGTCAACTTGAACTTCATCATTGATTATTAGTAACCAAATCCTCACCCTCTTAACAGGCCTACTCAAATTCTGGTTTCATTATTCTGTGAAGTGCTCTTCCTGTTTCCCCATTCTTTGTTATATAAATAGAGCAATCAAGAAGCATTATTCTCTCATTGGCAACATTTCCTCTTCTCAAAAACATGATAACTCCCATATAATAGCTATTAAATGATACCTTCTGACGTCTAAAACTGGAATCTTTCAGAGAAAATGTGAACAAATCAAGACCAACAACCTCCATTGTAGGGTGTACTCTGAAAAACAAAATACAGAAATTCACATATTGTCCTCTGAAGAGAGAGGAAATAAAACTCTCATCTCTTTCTCACATGACACAAAAAACATTCTAAATGTCCCTTCAGTACCATTCGAAATGCTGCATAAACTCAACATTTCATTTTATACTCAGCACTTCACTACCTATTACCACAAGGCAGCTGAAACTATATTACCTAACATGAACCTTACCTCTAGACATGCTATCTTAAGATTTTTCCAAATAAATGAATGCATATACAGTAGTATCCGTCTGTGACAGTGCACTTAAAAGAAATTGATTGATTGATTGTTTTAAGTGGAATGCAAATTCCGCATAGACCCCACCCTTCGCAAAAGAGCTCTCTAGATAATTCTTGCATTATTGTTCAACCTACTCCAGAAAAAAATGTAATAAAATAAATAAAATAAACCATTCAAATAAACCATGCAACCTCTACTATAAGAACACAATAAGCACATCATCACTACCATACAATCCATATGTGCCTAATTTTATGATTGTCATACTTATATATAAAAAAAAAAACTTTAAACATGCAGTGGAATCAGATGTGCAGTAGTTACAATGAATCCCGTTTCTATGGAAACTTTACACAGCAAGCAGATACTGTAACCTCTAATCCTCCTCATAAAGGTAAGAAAGGAACAGGACCGAAGAAAAAAGAAAGGCATACCATGGAGGATTTCTTTCCTTGCTCCGCTCCTGTGTTTACAATCAAAAAAGTTCACCTCCCTCATTCTCAGCCCCGCCAACACCCCCACAATGAGGACGCTCAGCCACCAATAAAACAAGAGGATATTCTAGCAAGCTGTTGGTAGCTTTGTAACATCATAGTGCAGACTACTGGAATGATACCTCTTTCTAAAATACAGCAATACCTCAATCATACCATAAATTGCTTAGGAATTGTAATCTGGTACTGATATCAAATTACATTAGTATCATAATCTTATTTAAAAAATATAATCTAATCTAATCACTTTTGGATTACTTATGGACGACTTCTCTCATAAAGTCTAAAAGGGACAATATTTACGCTATCAGAGAAAATGGACTTATTCAGATCTTATTTAACGCTGAACATTGGCATGAATCCCAACCCCAAGATACTACTGTGTTCTCAGTGGTTCACTTTTTTGTATCATATTATTTTTCTCTGGGAATCTATTTGTTCATGCAAGATGATTGGTAGTGCATGATAACTCAACATATAATAGGGATAAATGGTGCTCACTCTCCTATCCCTACCCAGAAGAAGCTGCCACGAGATCCCCCACTCTTTCTCTTTTGCATGCTGGTGCCTTGATTTTAGCACTGAGGGATTGTTTGAGTCCTTTTCTGTTGTTTGGATTAACATAGTCTGATGCATGTGACTAAACCAACAGTGTTCCTTGGGGACTTCTTTCCTTACGCCACAAGTCAATGCAATTTCAGATGGCTGTACAATAAAAGCAAATATTTACTCAAAGGAGCAGTCTGGGCTTTGTGATTTTTTTGCCACTGTGAAAAACATATCCCCCAGCAAAGAGGCTGTCTGCAAAGAGAACAGTATGACAGGTCTCGCAAACAAGATGTAGGAGCGCTGCTCAATTCACCTGCCAGACAGCCTTTTATCATACGAATAAACCTGGCACTTTGCACAAATCTCCAGTCTCACATAGAAAACAACTGCCATTCTTTGACATTCACATGAATTAATATATAACAAATTAGTATACATGTGTATGCTTACTCATGAGATTCATTTCTGACTTGAACTTTACGATGAGAATCTTTTTTATTCTTTATAGGAAACAAATAAAGCCTTACTTCTTTATTATGAAAATGAAAAGTCAACAGCATGTATGACAGGGAGAAGGCATTGTCGATTATGACTGCCCATCAATGGACATGTGTTTCAGTGCCAGAAATTCACTGTCAGTACAGGTTTACGTGCCCCATAGGAAACAGGCGCAGGGCATTCATATTCAGCTGCTATTTGTTGAAACATCGATTAACATGGTGAGCCACCGGAGTGGATATCCATTAGGTTTAGAATGTGGCCAGCCTAATGTGAAACTTCTTATTATTTGGTATCAGAGATACAAGTGAAATTCGAAAAATTAGAATATTGTGCAAAAGTTCATTTATTTCAATAACTCAACTTTAAAGGTGAAACTAATATATTACATAGACAAATTACATGCAAAGCAAGATATTTCTAGCCTTTATTTGTTATAATTTTGATGATTATGGCTTACAGCTTATGAAAACCTCAAATTCAAAATCTTAGAAAATTAGAATATTACATGAAATCAATCAAAAAAGGATTTTAAATACAGAAATGTCGGCCCTCTGAAAAGTATAATCATGCATATGTACTCAGTACTTGGTTTGGGCCCCTTTTGCACGAATTACTGCCTCAATGCGGCTTGGCATGGATGCCTGTGGCACTGCTGAGGTGTTATGGAAGACCAGGATGCTTCAATAGCAGCCTTCAGCTCTTCTGCATTGTTCGGTCTCATGTCTCTCATCTTTCTCTTGGCAATGCCAGTTAGGAGTAGGGAGGAAAAGCAAGAGTGAAAAGGTGGGAGGGAGTTCCAGAGTTTGGGGCCAGCTACACTAAACGCCCTGTCACTCATAGAACGGAGATGTGCAGTGGGGGTGAGCAGGAGGTGGGTATTGCTGGAGCGTAGGGTGCGGGTTGGTCAGGTGAGTTTGCTGGCCAATCAACCACAGTAATCCCATAGTCATTGAACCAGGTTTTGGTACTTTTGGCAGTGTGGGCAGGTGCTAAGTCCTGCTGGAAAATAAAGTCAGCGTCTCCATAAAGCTTGTCTGCTGAAGGAACCATGAAGTGCTCTAAAATTTCCTGGTAGACGGTTGTGTTGACCCTGGACTTAATAAAGCACAGTGGACCAACACCAGCAGATGAAAAAAAATCTACACTGACTGTGGAAACTTCACACTGGACTTTAATAATAATAATAATAATACATTTTATTTAAAGCGCCTTTCATGTCACCCAAGGACACTGCACAGTAGTGGCAAGTGGCAGTCATAAAACAACATATAGGGACAGACACTGTACACTTATTAAAAGACACTATGCAAAAATGTAGACAATAAAATAAAGTATATAAAACAACAAACAACAATAGGATGGCACATGGCGAGAGTGAGATGGAGGGGTCAGTTAGGAGTAGGGAGGAAAAGCAAGAGTGAAAAGGTGGGAGGGAGTTCCAGAGTTTGGGACCAGCTACACTAAACGCCCTGTCACTCATAGAACGGAGATGTGCAGTGGGGGTGAGCAGGAGGTGGGTATTGCTGGAGCGTAGGGTGCGGGTTGGTTGGTATGGGGTCAGGAGGTTTGAAAGATAAGATTATGTTGGGCTTTGAAAACAAGTAGAATGATTTTGAATTGAATACGGCATTGCACAGGGAGCCAGTGTAGTTGATGGAGGATGGGAGTGATGTGTTGCCAGGGCCTAGTGCGGCTGAGAACTCTTGCAGCGGAATTTTGAATGTATTGGAGTCTGTTTAATCTCTTTGCTGAGATACCAAAGAGAAGGGCGTTACAGCATTTAAGCATCTTGGATTGTGTGTCTCTCCATTCTTCCTCCAGACTCTGGGACCTTGGTGAGACGGGTGCGTGGGGGTTGGACCCAAAATGCACGACTCAGAAACAATAGTAATATAAAGACCCCTCAGGGCTTTATTCGGGACGAATCCCAGGAGAGTAGTCAACACAAGCAAAGTCCATACACGTAGATCCAGCCAAACAAAAAGTAAACAAATAAAAAGCACGGTGCCGAGGGGCTGAAGAGGCAAACTCGTAGTCGGTAAACGTGCAGGGAGGTCCGGTAGCAGGAGAGCTGTCAGCGGGGCTGAAGTACAGGCGGACGGCAGGCAGAGTCGTAGTCGAGGGCGATGCGGAAGTCGAAACCATAAAACAATCAGCGAGGCAAAAGTACAAAGACGGTAGGCGAGGACGTGGTCAAAAACAAGCGGTGGTCAACAAAACAGAAATCAATAAACTATGGTCGGTAAACAGGCTTGGATCGTAACGTGTAATCAATAATAGAAATGCTCAAGAGTTGCTTTGGAGTTCAAGAGGCAGACAATTTCGCGAAGAACAGTTGCGCGACTGGGCTATAAATGCGGGTGTAGACAGGTGTAGACAATTAGTTAGCGCGTAGCAAGGAAATGGAAAACAGGTGCGATGGATGACAAGTCTAACAAGGAGATTAGTAATCGTTAGTAATAAACCTATCCTGCCCTAGCATTAGTAAATTAGTAAATGACATGCACGAGAAACGTAAGGTAACATGAACACATGATTAGTCTTGTTAGTTTCTACCCAATCCTGATCTAGCGTTAGTCGTTTTAGTAAATAGACGAATGGAAATAATTAGGGAGTGAATGACAGAAGGAGCGAGAGAGAAAAGGCGGAACGCAAGGTTTGCGGAAAGACATGTAAAAGTGTATGCATAAACAACGACCAGTTAACGTAACAATAAACATAAATCAAAACATAATACAAAACGAAACTAAGACGATAACCATTCAACATAACAAGGTAATATAATCGTAACGAAACATAACTAGACATGACGAGAAAATAAATCGTAACAAGAAATAAACTAAACAACATGACGAACCTAGACTAACATAATACATGATAAGACACTACGTGACTAAGACAACATGAATAAACATAAAACATGGCGAGACAGACCTGAAACGTGACAGGACCCCCCCCTTAACGACCGACTCCTGGCGGTCCTTGGAATTTATCAGGGTGGTCACGATGGAAGTCTCTGATGAGCGATTTGTCCAGAATGAGACTGGGAGCGACCCAGGAACACTCCTCAGGGCCATAGCCCTCCCAGTCAACCAAGTATTGCACACCACGGCCCCTCTTACGAATGTTCAAAAGCTCTTTCACAGTGAATGCAGGGTGGTTATCAATGATGCGGGGGGGAGGGGGTGGGGGATCGGGGGGACAAATGGGGTGAGAGGATACAGGCTTAATACATGAAACGTGGAATGTGGGGTGAATTTTAAGTGAAGCAGGGAGTGACAGTTTAACAGAGGATGGGTTAATAATGCTGTGGATCTTAAAGGGACCAATGAAGCGGGGTTGCAGTTTGTGAGAGGTGGCTTGGAGGGGAATGTCCTTAGTGGACAGCCAAACGGAGTCACCTGGTTTGTAGGCTGGAGCTGGTGTGCGGTGTCGATCCGCGAAGCGCCGATTACGGTCTGCCGTGCGTAAAAGCGCGGCCTTGGCATCCCTCCAGATCTTAGCGCAGCGCTTCATGTGGGTGGCGAGGGAGGGAACGGCGATCTCGGCCTCCTGGTCAGGAAACAGTGGAGGTTGGTAGCCAAGAGAGATCTCGAAGGGAGATTTTCCGGTAGCGGCGCAGGGCAGGGTGTTGTGCGCATACTCCACCCAGGTGAGCATCTTGCTCCATGAAGCCGGATTCTGGTTAGAGACACAACGAAGTGCGGCTCCCAAATCCTGGTTGGCCCTCTCGGTTTGCCCATTGGACTGGGGGTGATAGCCGGATGAGAGGCTGGCCGTGGCACCGAGGGCCAGGCAGAAGGCTTTCCACACTTGGGAAATGAATTGTGGGCCCCGGTTGGATACAATGTCTGAGGGGATTCCGTGGATGCGGAACACCTCCTTTATCAGTACGTCCGCGGTCTCTTGGGAGGTGGGTAATCCAGGTAGGGGGATGAAGTGGGCTGCCTTGCTAAAACGATCCACTACGGTGAGGATGGTGGTGTTACCTTCGGAAGGGGGAAGTCCGGTAACAAAGTCCACCCCAATGTGGCTCCAGGGTCGGCTGGGCACGGGCAGCGGTTGGAGTAGACCAGCAGGGGCTTAGTGGGAGGCCTTGCTTCTGGCGCAGGTGGTGCAAGCCTTGATGAAGCGCCTGGTGTCAGGGATCATGGAGCTCCACCAGAACTTTCGTTTAAGCACCGCCAAGGTGCGGGTAAAGCCGGGATGGCAGGACAGGAGGGACGAGTGAGCCCATTGGAGCACCGGTGTCCGGGCAGCAGAGGGAACGTAGAGACGTGTTCCCGGGTTGGACCTGGGATCGGGTTCCTCCCGTAGAGCCCTCTGGATCACCGCCTCAATCTTCAAGGTTACGGAAGCAACGATGCAGGAACCCGGGAGGATGTTCTCAGGCGCCTCACGCTCAGGACAGGTGTCGAATTGTCGGGACAGGGCATCTGGTTTGACATTCTTAGACCCCGGGCGGTACGTGAGAGTGAAGTTGAACCTTCCGAAGAACAACGCCCATCTAGCTTGGCGTAAGTTCAGTCTCTTGGCCGTCTGGAGGTATGCCAAGTTCTTATGATCGGTCCAGACGATAAAAGACTTCTCAGATCCCTCCAGCCAGTGCCTCCACTCCTCCAGAGCCAATTTGACTGCTAAAAGCTCTCGGTTCCCTACGTCGTAATTCCTCTCTGCTGGTGAGAGCTTCTTGGAGAGGAAGGCGCAAGGGTGCAGCCGATTGTCAGAGGAAGAAACTTGCGAAAGCACGGCTCCCACCCCAGTGTTGGAAGCATCAGTCTCCACCACAAACTGGCGAGTGGGATCGGGGTGCACCAGGATAGGAGCGGAGGAGAAGAGTCTCTTAATCTTGATGAATGCCCCCTCCGCCTCGGGACCCCAACGGAAAGGCATGGCAGTAGACGTGAGCTTGGTGAGGGGGGAGACCACTTGACTGTAGGATCTAATAAATCTGCGGTAAAAGTTGGCGAATCCCAAGAAGCGTTGAAGTTGTTTCCTAGTGGAAGGCGTAGGCCAGTCAGTGACCGCCTGAATCTTCTTGGGATCCGCCCTGATCTGTCCCCTCTCCAGGATGAAGCCCAGGAACTCGACCGTGTCTGTGTGGAAGACACACTTCTCCGCCTTAATGAACAGTTTGTTCTCCAACAGTCTCTGGAGAACTTGCCTGACGTGTGTTTCATGTTCCTTGGCATTGGTGGAGTAGATAAGGATGTCGTCCAGGTAAACAAATACGTAGCGGCCCAGTAAGTCCCGAAGAACATCATTCACTAGTGCCTGGAAAACGGCAGGTGCATTGGTGAGGCCGAATGGCATGACCAGGTACTCAAAGTGTCCAAGGGAGGTATTGAAGGCGGTCTTCCACTCATCACCCTCTCGGATACGAACCAGGTGGTAGGCATTGCGTAGGTCCAACTTGGTGAAAATGGTGGCATCATGTAGGGGATGAAAGGCGGAGTCCATCAAGGGCAGAGGGTATTTGTTCTTTACCGTAATGTTGTTTAGCTCTCTGTAGTCAATGCAGGGACGCAAGGAGCCATCCTTCTTTTGTACGAAGAAGTATCCGGCGCCCACAGGTGAGGAGGATGGGCGAATCAGTCCATTGGCTAGGCAGTCCCGGATGTATTTCTCCATGGACTCCCTTTCAGGTCTGGAGACATTGTATAGCCGGCTTGAGGGGAGTGTGGAACCGGGTAGCAGCTCGATGGCGCAGTCGTAGGGTCGATGAGGGGGAAGCGTCTGTGCCTGTGTCTTGGAGAAGACCGTGCCAAGGTCATGGTAAGGGGTGGGCACCTTCTCCAGGGTGGGCTTGGGGATCTGTGGTGGGTTGGGTGCACCCTCTGCTGGTGCAGGAGCGGATCGAAGACAGGATTGGTGACACTCATGACTCCAGGCTTGAATCAGGCATGAACTCCAGTCAATGGTGGGGTTGTGTCTCTGGAGCCAGGGTAATCCCAAAATGAGCTGATCATTAGGGGACCTGATGACGCGGAACTGAATCATCTCATGATGGTTCCCAGAAATGATCAGTTGGATGGGTTTGGTGATGTGCGTCATGCGGCAAAAGGTCTTTCCATCCAAAGACCGAGCATTCTCGGGATGGGGTAGTGGGAGGGTGGGGATGTCCAGTTCCATGGCCATTCTTTCATCGATGAGGTTAGCGTCAGCTCCGGAATCCACCAACGCATTAACCTGGATAGTTCTGTCGGGGAGAATCAACATAGCAGAAAGTGAGGGACGATGGTCGTTCCTGGCAGACCCTTCATGTCTGTCGAGCGCTCTTACCTCGACAGATCTCTTGGATCGGAAGGTGCACTGAACCTGGGTGTGTCCCAGCCTCCCACAATAGAAACAGGAACCGGTAGCTCTCCGACGTGCCCGTTCCTCGGTTGAGATCTTCATACCGGCACGGGACAGGTCCATGGGTTCGAGTCCTTCGGTTTGATTCTCCTCAGGTCGGGAACTTGGAACTCGCCTGGGGTATGGCTGGCCGGGTGGGGCCAGTCTCTCAGTCCGGCGTTGTCTGGAACGGTTGTCCAAACGGATGGTGGCACGGACGAGTGGGTCGAACTCAGTAATAGGTTCCAGTCGCGCCAACTCGTCCTGGAGAGTTTCACTCAGGCTGGCCAGGAACAGGTTAGCCAACGCTGCATCATTCCAGCTGGTGGCTGCCGCGAGAGTACGGAACTCGATAGAATGGTCCACCGCAGTTTTCCTGCCTTGGCGAAGGGCGATCAGACGTTGGGATGGCTCTTGGTCACTGGATGCATGCTGGAAAACCTTGCGGATCTCCTCGGCAAACTCCGGGTACCGGGGAGGGAATGAACCCCCGGACCACACAGCTGTCGCCCAGTCCAAGGCTCTCCCCTTGAGTAATCCCATCACGTAGCCGATCCGGCGGTCATCGCTGTTGTAGGTCTGAGGTTGCTGCCTGAACACAAAGTCGCACTGGAGCAGGAACGCCTTACATCTCTCCGGTTCTCCGCCGAACCTCTCCGGGGGGGGTTGTTGTGGCTCCCGGAATTGCCAGGTTCCCATGGGGTGGGAGGGTAGAGGTGCAGGCAGGTTGGCAGGTTCCTCCAGTGGGTGTGGCTGGACCGCGATGGCGAGTCTTCTCATCTCCGCACACAGCTCACGAATCTCCAGACGAAGTTCGGAGATTCCTTGCGAGTGTTGCTGGACAATGGCGCCTTGTTCCTGGAGTGAGTAGAACATGGCGGTTGAGTCAGCCGGGTCCATGTTGGCGAAATTGTTCTGAGACGGGTGCGTGGGGGTTGGACCCAAAATGCATGACTCAGAAACAATAGTAATATAAAGACCCCTCAGGGCTTTATTCGGGACGAATCCCAGGAGAGTAGTCAACACAAGCAAAGTCCATACACGTAGATCCAGCCAAACAAAAAGTAAACAAACAAAAAGCACGGTGCCGAGGGAAGAGGCAAACTCGTAGTCGGTAAACGTGCAGGGAGGTCCGGTAGCAGGAGAGCTGTCAGCGGGGCTGAAGTACAGGCGGACGGCAGGCAGAGTCGTAGTCGAGGGCGATGCGGAAGTCGAAACCATAAAACAATCAGCGAGGCAAAAGTACAAAGACGGTAGGCGAGGACGTGGTCAAAAACAAGCGGTGGTCAACAAAACAGAAATCAATAAACTATGGTCGGTAAACAGGCTTGGATCGTAACGTGTAATCAATAATAGAAATGCTCAAGAGTTGCTTTGGAGTTCAAGAGGCAGACAATTTCGCGAAGAACAGTTGCGCGACTGGGCTATAAATGCGGGTGTAGACAGGTGTAGACAATTAGTTAGCGCGTAGCAAGGAAATGGAAAACAGGTGCGATGGATGACAAGTCTAACAAGGAGATTAGTAATCGTTAGTAATAAACCTACCCTGCCCTAGCATTAGTAAATTAGTAAATGACATGCACGAGAAACGTAAGGTAACATGAACACATGATTAGTCTTGTTAGTTTCTACCCAATCCTGATCTAGCGTTAGTCGTTTTAGTAAATAGACAAATGGAAATAATTAGGGAGTGAATGACAGAAGGAGCGAGAGAGAAAAGGCGGAACGCAAGGTTTGCGGAAAGACATGTAAAAGTGTATGCATAAACAACGACCAGTTAACGTAACAATAAACATAAATCAAAACATAATACAAAACGAAACTAAGACGATAACCATTCAACATAACAAGGTAATATAATCGTAACGAAACATAACTAGACATGACGAGAAAATAAATCGTAACAAGAAATAAACTAAACAACATGACGAACCTAGACTAACATAATACATGATAAGACACTACGTGACTAAGACAACATGAATAAACATAAAACATGGCGAGACAGACCTGAAACGTGACACTTGGTTTCCAAATGAGATGCAAAATTTGCTCTCATCAGAGAAGAGGACTTTGGACTACTGAGCAACAGACCAGTTCTTTTTTTCTTTAGCCCAGGTAAGACGCTTCTGGCGTTATTCAGGAGCGGCTTCACAAGAGGAATACGACATCTGAAGCCCATGTCCAGGATCCGTCTGTTTGTGGTGGCTCTTGATGCATCAACTCCAGCCCCAGTCCACTCCTTGTGAAGCTCTCCCACACTTTTGAATGGCCTTTTCCTGACAATCCTCTCCAGGATGCGGTCATCCCTGCTGCTTGTGCACCTTTTTCTTCCACACTTTTCCCTTCCACTTAACTTTCTATTAATGTGCTTTGATATAGCACTTTGAGAACATCCAACTTCTCTTGCAATTACCTTTTGAGGCTTTCCCTCCTTGTGGAGGGTGTCATTGATGGTTTTCTGCACAACAGTCAGGTCAGCAGTCTTCCCCATGATTGTGAATTCTACTGAACCATACTGAGAGACAATTTAAAGGCTCAGGAACCCTTTGCAGGTGATTTGGATTAATTAGCTGATTAGAGTGTGACGCTTTGAGCCTACAATATTGAACCTTTCCACAATATTCTAATTTTCTGAGATTTTGAATTTAGGGTTTTGCATGTTATGAGTCTATATGATATATTATTTTCACCTTTTTAAATAAAATAAATAATGAAATAAATGAACTTTTGCATGATATTCTAATTTTTCGAGTTTCACCTGTATAACTATAGATAAAACCTATGACCTTTTTACCAACTACCAATCACCAACTGCCAATATGAATTGAGCCATATAGAGGCATACACAGCCATACAGTTGTATGGACAAAAGAACCAAAAGCACACTCAAGGATGAAATGAAAATGGCAGGCTTTAATATAGAATAGCCATGCAGGGGTTGAATGCAGGCAAACTGATAAAACAGGCAATCAAGTTTGTACAAAAGTCCGAAAACGGGAAGGCAGTCCAAACACAGGGCAACGGTACAGAAACACAAACCAAGAATCCAAAAGTCCAAAAGTCCAGAAAAAGTTAGGTAATGGGTAATTCAAGATAGAACAGAGGCAAATCCAAACAAACAGGAGTCGGGGTACAATAAGAGAGGGAGTACACAGAGCAGGCAGGCAGAATGGGAAACCCAAACAAACAGAACAAAGAGCAGACAGGTAATAGGACAGGGTGGCTGAGCATCAAGGTAAACGAGCATAACGAGTGTCATCATTCACTTCCTGGTTTCTGTGTTTCCTGTGTTAGTATTCCGTTTCACGTTTTCTTTTTTCCATATCACATGTCCACACCCCCCGCACCATATATGTATTTCCGCTGTTGAATTATCTCACCCGTTCCTCGTTGTCTTGTCAATTGTCTTGCATTTAAGCTCACCTGTTTTTCTGTTCTGTGCCAGGTCTTGTGCCCTGCATTCATGCTTGTGTCCATTACTGACCAGGGTTATCGTTTGCCTGCGCCTTACCTGTTCCAAGTCCCTGTCTTCTGTCCTGTGTCGTTCTCCTGCCTGCCTTACCTGCCTCTGTCCAGCCCTGCTCCAACCCTCCTGCCTGTCTACCCATCTCTGTCCCGCCCTGCTCCAACCCTCCTGCCTGTCTACCCATCTCTGTCCCACCCTGCTCCAACCCTCCTGCCTGTCTACCCATCTCTTTCCTGCCCTACTCCAGCCCTCCACCCTCCTGTTCGCCTACCTCGCTGACTGATCTCCAGGTTCTGACTTCTGCCTGTTCCTGGACTTTGCCCTGCCTTCTACATATTTCTCCCATTTCTTGGACTTTGACCCCTGCCTGGACGTTGATTACGATTCTGCCTTACCTGTATTGTTCTGATTGCTGGATATTGACGTTTTCTGTATACTACAATTAAAGCCTGTTATTTACTACATCTTGGTGTCTGCATGCGGTTCCGATCAGTTTCCTAACACTTCATTCAATTCAATTGGAAATCAGGCTGGTAGCCTACCTGCTGTACCTCCACCATATTTTTCAGGGCTTAGTAGGACTATGAATGAAGCTCTCAGTTTCAGGTTTCATGGTCCTACTCATACCCCTTATTTTTATGCAGATATTGAATTTGTACCATGTGATTCTTATGCTGCCTCCAGCTAGGTAATCTTATTATTTCAGCAAGTCTTCATATTCATCTTATTCTTGGACAGGACCTAATGTGACATAAGGGCCATGAGTTCTGATTTAAAGAAGATAAATGAGAAATATACATGATCAATGTATTTTAGTTCCATTTGGATCTGGGTGGTTGCAGTCCCGGGTGTAAAACAGGCTATCATCTTTGAACTATCAGACAAACAAGCAACCTATTTCTATATGATATATTGATGCTTTATAACAGGGATAATCAAATTACAGTCCTTGAGGACAAAGAGGACTGCTTTTCCACCTGCCCTTTTCCTGGGTGTCAAGTGTGACAGTCTGGCCAATCAGTAGCACTTCTTGCTCAGGTAATTACCCGGGAGAAAAGAAAACCAGGGCTGTATTTGAATTTAAGCTAATGTCGCCTGTTGTACATTTGGATCTAAAAATAATCTGTCAGGGTTAACGATTGCAATTCAAAGAGTAAATCCTATAAATAGCACATGCCTGCCATCCCGGGGTTTAACCTGCATAGAATAAAGACTAAGTAATGCTTTGGCTTTGACTGAATCTGCAGTTCAATGAGGAAACTGTTTAAAACACCTGCCATTTCCTCATTCATCCTTCAGTCATGCAAATTCTCATTCAAATAAGCATTCCTGTTTGCACCGCATTGTTTTCACTTGCATTTCATATTAATATCTTCTTACATTATAAAAGCGAAGACTATTTGATAATGATGATCCTGCAAGAATCTGTGAGTACAATAGAACTGAATCAGTGCATGAACACTGATGCCGCAAAGATATGCATGCATCGAACTTGAAATACATAATACTTGAGATACTTAAACAGTAAAATGTTACTGCAATTCAACTCTAACCGAGTACAAACTGAGCCCAATGAGTACCATATGTACTCTAAGTGTTGATTTAACACTGAACATTTTACTGTGATTGGACAATGGGAGTTTATGGACATTTTTATGGATGGTATTCAAATTCAGACCATATTTACTTGATTCTAAAAGAGTAAAAGTAAAATACAAAAGGCCTTCTCTTTGATTATGTCCCACTTTGTCTGCCTGTGTGAAGTACAAGCACAGCTTTGGTAAGGACCATGTTAAGTTTAGTGATCAATTCAATGTGAACAAGGAAGAAACTATTATTTTTGGTCAGCCTATAGCCTAATGGCTGAGGTGCTTGTCTGGGACCTGGAAGGTTGGAGGTTCATGCCCCAGAGTAGGCACAATAAGTGTAGAGGTTGGACCCTTGAGCAAGGCCCTTAACCCCACATTCATCTAGGGGGGATTGGCCAATTATTAGTGATTTACCTTGGATAAAAGCAAGAAAAAAAAAAAAAGTATAGTTTATAATTATTGACCTAGAATAAAAGTAGTGATGTTGTCTGTGTGCCAGCAATAGCCGGTGACTTCTGGTCTGTGATGAGACTGCCAGCTCTGGCCCACAGCCCCACCTCATTTCTGCTGATTAACGGTCCTTCTCATCTGACCCCTGTGGACTGTAGAGCAGGGCAATGACTGCAGGTGCTTTGCAGCGACTTCAATGTGGCATCAAAAGCATGATGCTTTCATAGCACAGAAAACGGCTGGGTAGCTATTTCACTAATGTGGCATCAGTCACCAAGCATTCTCAGCTGAATCTCATCTAAAGAAGTATTCTGTTTATTTATTTATTTGTTTATTTAGTGACCAACGTGGGGCTAAGCATGTGGATTCCCCACCCTCATTTGGAATGGAAAACTGTGCGCAACCACAGCTATATTCATGTGTTAACCCCACTGCTGATTTGGGAGAGTGTACACATCCGTGGGTCTCCTCTGAAACACATCGAAACGCAGCTTCTGTTCACATCACAGATTACAGCTAAGATTGCAAAGAGTGAAGCTGGAAGAAGACTTTTCTCAACTGGCTGTAATATGTGCCTATGGGTGCCAGATTGAGTAGTGGGGGTCACTGGATAGGCATGAAAAACAGTTGCGGGACCGATTGAACCCTCCCATACCACCTGAACGCCGAAATAGCCCATGGAACTACTGGTCTGGATTCAACCTGTGGGGCTAATCCATGCACACCATGGCGCTTTAACCAAATGAGCCACCCAACAGCCCCCTGTTGTATTTCTAACTGAACTAGATATAGGGTTACAAGTAGAGTGTGTGTTGCACTTCTGGCATCCCATGTCACATCTCTGAGCCAGCAAAAACTCAAGTGTTTCCCATGCACAAAGCAAAAAACAACTTCTCATTTATTAGATTTAATTGTAATTTCATCGTAGCTGTGCTTATCGAAGGCAAGTCACAGATTATGTTGTGCTCATTTATAAAAGTGGAGATTTACTGAGGCAACGGAGGTCACAGAGCACATAGCCTTCTAGGATTGGATCCTTCATCCGGTTGGTTATAAATCCAGTTCCTTAACCCAAGTCTCACTCTCCCATCGCATGTACAGTCATAATAAAATAAAATTACACTGGATTTGGGTGTACACTGGTGTATGCTCCAAAGTATTTAGGAAATGATTCAGATTACAATTACTTGCTAAAACAATGTCAAATATTTCATTTAAATATTCAGGGTAAGCATTACATTTGTTGGTTGTTAATGTTTACCTTACGGTTTTAAAATCCAACAACATGCATTGCAGGGTAATAACTAGACTGTAAAATTGGTATAACTGGTATGTTTTAAACAGTTCAGGTAGACCTTTTTGACCTTTCCGTCTTTAAAAAAGCAGTTGATTACAGTTCTGGTGATTTAATTTCATATAAATGCAATTTAATCTTGTATGTAATTACAACTGGGAATATGAGAAAGGGCTATTTCCCTAGCTGCTTAATATGGTAAAAGATTGAAACATTTTTATTGCAAAGCAAAAACCAGTCAATTTGGTCTTCAAGGAGCACACAAAAGAATGCAAGACACACTGAAAAAAATTCAGTTATATTCTATGTTGATATTTCTGAGGGACTCACACACAGCAGTAGTGAAACTGAATGGAAAATACCATCCTTTAAAAGCAACAACAACAACAACAACAACAATGACAACAACAACAATAATAATACTAATTATAATAACACTATAATACTGAATTAAATAATGCAGCTATTGCACTTGACAGGGGCACCTACTCTATACATTTCCCTTGAACCCACTTTAAAACAAAGCATGCCTCTCTCTCTCTTTGCCTGTCCACACATTTCTCTATCTAGGCAACAACAAAGCCTCACATTGTAAGAAGAAAAAAGAAATCAATAAACAAGGTTCATAACACCCTCTGTAAAAAAAATAAAACCAAATTACTTACATGCCATTGTCACATCCATGCCTTTTCTCTTTTTTGGCCAAGTAATCACATCCTTTTGGAGGTGAGCAGCTGACAATGAGGGATGGTAATTTGGCAGGGTGAGCAGAGTGCAGAGGACAGCGAGCAGCAGATGGTCTGGGGACGTGCTCTTTAATGGAAGCACAACTCCGTCAAGCCATACGCACAGAACATCTCACTCACCCCCCTCTCTGGAATATAATTCAAGCCCAAAGAATAAGCGTGCAGCTTTACTGATGTTTATATTAGTGTTCAAGTCTGATTGGGCAGGGCCTCGGCTGCTCCGGCCAATAGCGGCGGGAACAGCTGGTCACATGGGCTGCAGCTGTAGGAGACTGAAGGGATGGGGGGAGGGGAGTTGCTGAAGGGGGGATCAGAGGTTGGTAGGAGGCGAGCTGCTTGCTTAAACAGAGCGGTCGTATCAGTGCCACAGTGCCTACCTTTTATGTCTCAGAGGTTGTGTTTTCCAGTTGTTGTAGCGTTTACTGTCATTGCATCTCTGACTGAGAAACAGGGTGGCTGAGCGTCATATAGCTCAAAACCACACCAAACTCTCCATCTTGTGAAGCCAGAGCTGGGGGTGCCGCGATTAGGATTCAGTAGCCATGGAAACCAGCTGAACTGTCCTGTCAGCCACCAGATCTACCTTCCACACCTCCGTATCCGTGTTTTACCATGAGCTCTCTGCGGCCATTCCCTTAATATTTACACAACGAGACAAGTCAACCAGTACACATGCGGAGGGGGAGGGAGACAGACAGGGAAAACCAGAAATGCTCATGCCTCAGAAAGCCATATTATTTATTCACGGGATGACGTCAGGAGATGTGTTGGAGGAAAATGTGTTTGTGTGTGTGTGTGTTGGTGGATGCATGTGTGTGTAGGTGTGGGGGATGCATGTGTGTGGGTGTGTGTGGGGGGGGTGCATGTGTGTGTGGGTGTGGGGGGTGCATATGTGTGTGTGTGTGTGTGTGTGTGTTTGTGTGTGCGTGTTTTTGTGTGGCTTTACTGTGTCAAAATGAAAAATATAGATGGTATAGGAAAAAGATAGATGGTAGGAAAATGGTCAAGAAATCTATCTCTGTTTTATGTCAACATAATAAAGACATATTACTGCAGCAGAGATGCAACTGGCCATGTGATGCAGGTTTTTCGGCCTTTTCTATCACACACAATTATTTGCATTTTCAGTCCTTTGGCTCTAGTGCCTTCCATGAAAAAAATGGAATGCTTTGGCATTTTAAATGCCAAAGAATTCTGGACATTAAAAATGTTTCACTTGCTCTATATTTTGGTACATTCCAATGCATTTGTAATTTTATACTGCTACTGATGTATATTTCAGTGAATGTTTTAGTGGATAAATGATCAAGGCTCACAGTACATCCCAAATACTGTACACTCCACCTGGGAAACCCTCCTAAGATGCCTGACAAGAAATAAGGGATCACAGCCACTGTTGTTTCTCTTTACTACCTGCCATTGTAAAATCTGTGTATTTTCAGCAAAGCCTCCCAACCTACTTTACCGATATTTTATATGAAGAAACGTAACCAAGTTTTGACCAGGCTACATCTTGAAAGGATTTCACTGACTCCTTTGTGGTCATTGAATGTGAAAATAATATGAGAGGCTGTGCAGATGGTGAGGGTCTATCCTCTCTCTAAAAAGAGCGGTAAACAGCAGCAGAGAGATGTTCAGAAATGCAGAGCATCAGGTTCATTTTCACATACACATTCCGTGTGTGGCTGTAGTCTCGCTCTCTCTCTCTCTCTTTCCATGGATCATCTGTTCAGGCAGCAACAAAGACTAGGTAAAACTGATAATATCCCTATCCCAAAAACTGCCAACCTTCCGAGCCAACCTCTGGAAGAATATTACTCACCTACTCAAGGATTTAATCAGTTACCACCAGCAGTCTAAAATGACAATCGTAACAGCGGGTGGTGCATCAGTAACTTCAAGGTAAGAGAATATGCTTTTGAGAAATGGGGAGTGTTTGTCAACAGCAGCAAATGCTTCTGTACAGTGAAGCTAATGCAGTGTGGTTCTATGAAACATTAAAAGACCAATATGTCATGATGTCACATCATTTTGAAACAACATGATTGACTGAAAAGAGCCAAATGATTCAGCCAGAGATGGGTGGGTGGGGCATACTGGTTAATGGTTGAGAGTTTGAGTCTCAAGTGGGCCATTGAAAATGTATACAGTAACATGTAAGATAACTCCCATTAGTTTCCCTAGATAAGAGCATCTGCCAAGCACCAACAGAAACAGGAGGGTGGGGTTAGATCTAAGGTGTGGGAATAGGTTAGAAAAAATAATTTACATACCAGGGCAGAAAAGTAGATAGATCATAGATAGATCTTATCTGACTGTAGATAGATCATATCTGAGTGATGAGTTTCAAGACAAGGCCTGATCTGTCAAATGAATATCAAGGACATATTGGGAGAGTAAACTCTTCATTATGGATATCTATTGAAAAATATAATGTTCAATAGATATGTAATATTCACCGATAAGAAACACTGAATGTTTAATAGAAATGATTTGGTCATCAGCATTACAAGAGTGGCCAGCCAGAATATTATAGAAACCCAGCTGGGCAATTCAGCTTAACTTGAACAATCCTCAGGGCAGCAACGAACCAAGAACGAAAAGAAGACAAACCCCTTTATAACTCTGTATGGCTCATTTCTTTGAATCAGTTCGCCTTCACCGTTATGACTGAATAGTTGAAGAGGAAATGCCACAGAGGGGCCTTAGACTTGCCTGGCTTTATGGGCCTAGAAAAACTACAAGGTGAGGTGTACTCATCAAATTGCTCTGAAGGTTTTTTTTAATCAATCTTACAGGGATTAAATATACTAGTCCCTCAGTTGTGTGAAGGTTACATTCCTGGGAACATCATAAGTCTGTTTTACATGCATGTAATTTTGGAAATGAATGTCTCACTTCAAAAAGGTTGGTTGGAAGAAGTTATGAATCTTTTGTAAATGGCAATGCAATGCAATGTTTTCAGAGGGCAATACATAATAGTAAAATAATTGTGCAGGTGAAATAATCAGATACACACATGATAATGTTGAATAAAATCCATAAGTAAATGTATAATTAAGTACTGCACATGGCTTATACTACTTCTGTCGTCCACTCGAGGAAGGCCCAAGGGAAGGCCCCAAAATGTTTGTCCTGTCGTGTTAATGTTTATGTTTGTCCTGTCCTGTCGTGTTAATGTCTATGTTTGTCCTGTCGTGTTAATGTTTGTCCTGTCATGTTAATGTTTGTCCTGTAGTGTTAATGTTTGTCCTGTCGTGTTAATGTTTATGTTTGTCCTGTCATGTTAATGTTTGTCCTGTCGTGTTAATGTTTATGTTTGTCCTGTTGTGTTAATGTTTGTCCTGTCGTGTTAATGTTTGTCCTGTCGTGTTTATGTTTGTCCTGTCGTGTTAATGTTTGTCCTGTCATGTTAATGTTTATGTTTGTCCTGGAGGGTTAATGTTTATGTTTGTCCTGTCGTGTTAATGTTTGTCCTGTCGTGTTAATGTTTATGTTTGTCCTGGAGGGTTAATGTTTATGTTTGTCCTGTCGTGTTAATGTTTGTCCTGTCATCATCATTATTTTATTTTTTATTTTTTATTATATGTATTATTATTATTATTCTTATTCTTATTCTTATTATTATTATTATTATTATTTTGGCCAATATTAGTACAGTGTACATCCTATGAGTTGCTTCAAGCATGCCCATTCCCTTACTTCTTTCCATGAGGTTATGCTACCTCATGGTGATGTTTCTCTGAAACAGTTCACACATTTCCACATTTATGTGACTAATTTATGTAGGTGGTGGCCCTTCTCTTCCATGCATGTGACAGGACATGACAAGATCACATTTCATACATCTGGCTCAACACTTTTGGCTGAGGGGCCTTTTATTGTTTATCGAATCTGGCCTCCTCTGTCTGAATTTGAGCCCATTGACCATCTGTCCTTTCAGAATCTAAATCCCTATGATTCCCCTCACTGCTGGGGACACAGACAGCTTGAGGTTTTGGGACTATAATATACAGTACTCAGATAAGGAATAATAATAGACAGCTGGAAGGAAAAACTGCAATTCATAATGAAACCCAGGAGATGATGATGATGAGTTTGTTGGATGTACTTAGTATGCATAAAGAGGATGGCCCTGAAAAATAATTGATGAATGCTGTCAAAATGATGCTCTTGGCCTATCACGGGTTTTTTGCAGTCTAGATGTTCATTAGGAAAAAGTTCCAACATCCACAAATGACAATTTTTGTTGATACTGTCCATTAATTGTAAAGTGTATTCATTATATGTGTAAAAGTGTCAAAACAAAACAATAGAGACAAGATATTTATGTGGAAGACGACACAGTTGCAGGGTTAGTTTGATTCGCTATACATCCATTTGCATTAAAAGTCGAAGTGCTTTCCCCGTTCATGGTCCTGTGGTCCAGTGGTAATAGCTGCAGCTGTTTGAGTGCTTCTGGCTGAAGTGCCATCAGTTTGGTAGAATGAAAGATATATAGCATATATCTTTCAAAGCCTCTACACAGTCAAACATTTAACATGAATTGAGCTCAAAGCTGAATGTATATCAATGCTAGAAAAATATTATTCTATGAGAGTTGATTTTACACTGCACATTTTTCAGTGTAGACAGCAGTGTTGCCAGCAATGACTTACTTTCACCCTTTTAGCTTTGCACTCATTGGGCCATCTGGTAAACCACAGACAACCAATTGACCAGGAATATTGTTGTTGTGTGATAAGGCAGGGGACATTTTTTATTTTTGCCAAAATCCTTCCTTCCATTGATCAAGCTGTGGCCAGTTGCCTGACGGAACACCTGACAGTTGGCAGAGGCATAGTCAGTTATTGACAATGAGGCACATAACTCTACAGTATGGTGAACTAATGTCTCAGGAAAAAACAGAATGCCCTATTTTTCACAAAACAATGACCCATAAGTCTTTCAGTGTGAATTATAATACAGGGGGATGGCATTGCTTTGGAGAAAGCAAGAGGAAGGGACAGAGGGAAAGAGAGGAGATGAGCAAAGTCACCTTCAAGCCAAAACAGCATGACGAATATATGCTGAAATGTGTCATAGTAATCATAATTAATGTACAGCCAGCCCAGGATTTATTGCTTGAGTGCAGAAATAATTTGCAGGATGTCAGTGACGCACGGTGCATTGAGCTGGAGTGCTGAGGGGTTGTTCTCTTCTTGTCTGCTCCAATGCGAAGTGTCCTGGTCATATGACTAGAGTGAGCTGATTCCCTGTGATTCTGGAGGGGATTGGGGGGAGTTTGGGCACTGGTGGTGCGTGGGGCCTTTGTTTCTAGTTGAATGTGCTGTTTGTTAACACAATCACAGCCAAAATTACTATGATGGACATATACATGGCAGCTGATTGTCATGTGAAATCAGAGTTCAGTTAATATTTATTAAATAGCTCACTTTCTGCTTTCTAATTAAAGCATTTGGAACAAAAGCTGAGCATACAACCTGCTGGACTGGACATGGCACATATACCATGACTTACCATATTTGGTCACAAGTAGTCCATGCTGAAATAAATCCCATGGCCCAACCGGGATTTGAACCAACAAACATCAGGCAGAGAGTACTGTCCACAGACCAGTACCTCATAAGACATTGACAAGTCTGTTAAACACAGTCTCACCCGAGTACAGCAGATTTGTGTCAGGTAATGACAGGAAAGTTTTGTATGAATGTGAGAAAGATCTCAGTTATGTGACAAGAAAGGCATTTTTATGAATGTCACTTTCTGCATGTACATCTATACAGTACATACAGGGAAATTAACCAGACCATTGAGGTGATGGAAAAGTACCAAGAATTATGTTCTTAGCCCTCTGCTTAAAAGCACCATATTACTTTTTAATGTAAAAGTACAATGTAGCTTCCTTTTAAAGTTCTATTGATTCATTTTTGGTGTCTGTCCACAAAAGTGCAGGGATTTAGTTCATTTAAGTGCGTCAGTGCTCTTGCATCTTCCATTAAGAGACAATGGTGCAGCATAGTGTTATCGACCCTGAAATTTTATTACGCTTGCATTTTCATAAGTAGCAGAATATAACTGAATTCTGTTTAAAACATTACTTTGTGTGGAGTTCGTATTGATTGCAATGGTTGGAATGAAAATTAAGATAATGTGCAATTTATTTAGTTCTGGCCAAAACCTCAAGTGAACTTAAAGTATACGTTGCAGTGGAGCGGACAAGTTCCTTCCAAGTTAGAATATTTCATGATATTTTTTGTAATATGTATGTCCATTACCATTTCTCCGTCCACCCTAGTGCACTTTCCCCTGGGTTTGCAGTGAGCCGTGCCTTTCGCAGAGTCTTCAGGATGGCTTGCTGGAGCTGCACATGCCTCTGCCAGTCATTACTGTGGATGATGATGTCATCCAGATAGGCAGCGGCATATGCTGCTGGAAGGTAGCCGGAGCCCCACGCAACCCGAACAGGAGAGTGACGAATGGGTGAAAACCAAAACTGATCCAGCAGCTCGTCTGTGTGAGGCAGAGGATAAGCTGATTTTCCAGACTGCGTTTACCTGCACCGACTCATGTGCAGCTTTTCAGCTGGCTGGCTTTTCAGTTGGCTGGCTTTTCAGCTGGCTTCTCATGCGTTTTGTTACCCAGTCTCTGACACCTACTGTGAAAAGAAGCACACTTTTAAAATCCCGGACTGATTCGAAAATGCCGTCCAGGTGTGTGCCAACTTAACCTCCTCGGATTTCCCTGCCTCCTTCCTGCAAACCGAGCCCAGTTGCCACAACATCTTAAACAGAACTTTATTCTGAAGTGGTTCTGCCCTGCAGAGGGCTACTCCTCCACTGACCAGTGGCACACTGTGGCCGTACACTCAAACAGTTCAGTGAAGGCCTGCGGGTTGTCCTCCGGGCCCATCCTCTGAAGTTTCACGGTGGCCTGGAGGAGGGTGGGGGTGGGAGCAGATGCTGGCTCCTTCAGCAGCTCTGTCAGCTTGATCCGCTGCCTGCAGTGCGGACAGAGCCTGCAGCGTCTGGTGTTGCTGTTCCTGCGGGCTGAGGAGAGCTCGATGCTGCGTCTCCTGCATTAACGGCAGATGCTCCTCCATCTGCAGCAGCGGAGTAGTTTACATCTTCGGAGAACTGTCCGGGTTTTTGGCTCTGAAATGTCTCACGCACTGAGACTCCCCTGGGAGGACACAACAGCTGGACACAGGAAGATTCTGGATGTCGCCTATTTTGTCAAGCGGTGGTAACAGAGAGAGAGCACACCAACAAACAGGAAAAATAAACAAAAGTTTTCAGCCTTCACCTTCACGGGTTTCTGACTAAAAATAATAACTGGAAATAATAAATGTAAAGAAAATAACCAGACTCACGTGCTGCTTTTCAGCAGGCTGGTGTCTCTGCTCTCTGCTCTCCAGTGTTTTGTTCCCCGGTCTTAAACGCCTACTGTAGAAAAATGTAAAATCCTGGACTGATTTGTAATGCCTTCAAGGTGTGTGCCAACTTAACCTGTAGATGGGTCCTGGGATTGCCCCGCTTCCTTCCCGCAAACCGAGACCAGTTGCCACAACATCTTAAACAGAACTTTATTCTGAAGTGGTTCTCCCCTGCAGAGGGCCACTGTGTTTAGGTTTGGAGTATCAGACATATGGGTACAGGGGCGGTACCTGGGGTATATGTTCTCATCCATTCCATGTGCATCCCAAAGCCTTGGGCAGCTGTTGCTTTTGCCTCTATAATCACTAGCAGAAATACTGTATATACATTTTTTAAATTTGTCCAGTGCTTTTTCACAGTGAAGGCAACGGTATTTATAACTCAGGACATGGCAGACAATTAATTTGCTTGTTATTTCAGGCACACTGTTCCATATGGTAATAGATCTGAACAAGAGTAAAAGTTGTAAATTGGTTGTTTAAATTGTTATTTAAGGTTCATATGTACCATTATATAGCTGGTGGGTAGATGTTATACAAGAGGATCATATACGATCCACTGTACTGTATATGTTGCAAAATTTACACCTTGAATGAAACCTGTTGTTTTCTGATTACAGAGCCAACTGCCTATAGCCAAAAGCACACACACACACACACACACACACACACACACACATACATACACAGACACACGCACACAGACAGATACAGTGCAGTACGTAAGTATTTGGATGGTGAAACTATTTTTGTGGTTTAGCCGCAGGATTTAAAATGGCGCAGACTGCTAGCTTTAATATGAGGGCTGTAATTCCTATGTGGATCACCCAATATGGATGTAAATATTGGGTGATCCATATAGGAATTACAGCCCTTTACATACAGTACAGTACATTGTCCAACCATGCATTTTTAGAAAGAGGAAAGGTCATATCCATACTATTGAGACCATGTCTTAAATCAAGCTTTTTGCATGGAGTCTTGATAAATGCATTGCAACTGCTTCATATTTGAAATGATTCTGTGTTTTATAAAAGGATGGGAAATACTGAGGCAATGACTAATGTGAGGCAAATTGATTTTTTAAAAGTTCAGTTCATAACCCCAAATGAGAATCACTCGAATATGCTCCATTACAACTGAACACTTCACTTGAACAAAGACTGTTCAGTCAGCATATCTGAATCATCATCTCAAAAGTCACCTTCAATGGCTGGACCCGCCTGCTAAGTGGGAGTAAATGTGTGTTGCTCGATTGATTTCCATCACCTGACAACATCCTATGACAGAATAAAAGATAAATTAATATAAAATGAATTGTGTGTTTATGCTACAGTACCTCTGTGTTAAGCCTATTAAAGGAGTATATACTGTGTATAAAAAATAAGATACAATGTTTATGGAAGCGTTTTCCATAGGTATACCATGTTCCAGATAATTCATGATGTACAGGTTTATACATGCATGTGTGTAAATTCAAATCAGAAAAAGAAAACATGAAATCTGAATAATCTTCCATCTTAAATAATATTTTAATTTAGGTTCCCACATACCAGGGTTGCCAATGCATTAATCATTCATTGGATACATTTCTGCACTGGCCCCATTTCATCTGCGTAAGGTCTGCCCTGTTCATGCATGCCAATTTATTTTATTTTCTGATATTAAATAACTAATTTACAGTGCAGATTAATTATTTAAATTTTTTTACATTTTGCATGACCATGACTGCATGATTGTACAAGCCATGTATGTGACCAGCCTATACTTAAAATGTTCTAATTACTACACCACTATTCTCATCCACATCTACTGTACAAGCACACAGTAACAAGATATTTTTGGAAAGGCATCCTTTAAAAATGAAAGAATACTTTCTAAATGCCGTTAATTGCAATTGTTAGAAATGATGTTTTCTGACAGAATACTCACAACTGGATACAAGGAAACCATGTAGGCATTTTATTTACTAAAAAAGACACAGCTACTTTACCCTGCTCTGCAGCAAAAAACATGGAAGGTGGGATAAAAATACACTTCATAAATCACAGTTTCAAAACAGTGTCTATCTTATTACTGAATTTTGACTAAAATACTGACTGGTGAGACAGTATAATAACAGTAGAAATGAATATTTGTGATAAAGACCTATTGCGGGCTTGCAGTCATACAATATAATTATGTTTTCTCCTTCAAAACAGCCACTCAGTATCATATCTAAACACATTTAGATTTCACAAAACCGGGATGGAAGTACTTAATGTAATATTAATATTTATCTATATATACTGTGTCTATAAAATCTATTGCTAGTAATATCATTATTACCAATAGAGCTTTGTAAACATTCCATGTTATGGTATAACTATGACATTTTTACAAATACAGTTATAAATGCATTATAAATGATCAATTAATATGTTGTTGACATTGTCTAACATTATTTATTTAACCCCTTAAATATCACCCCATTTCAAGACACATGCTTGAAAATGACATACCCAAAATAAAATGGTTACTATTCTTGAACCCTTCCGACTGTACGCATAATCCTGGTTAATCTTCTGAAAGGTAACCCTTTGGGGATTGTATTCCAAGAGAATTAATCCAGAAATGACTAAAACAAAGTTACAGATGCTCACCGTGAAAGTGGAAGCTATTTTCTCACTGAAAAGATTTTCTGTTTTTGTCCAGATTATTGTAGCTGTGGCAGGTGCTCTTAGAAACACAATGTCATGCCAAGTCACAACACAGGATGAATCCCCTATCAAATTTGAAGATAATATCACCAAAAATAAGCATTCTGCATTGTTTTTTCTAATCTATGTCTAGGCAGTTTTCCAAAAAATCCATTAGGAAACTCCAACAGGGAACTAAATTATATTATGGGGCATATGAGGTGTGAAATACAGTTATAACAAACTATACAATGTGTAATGTCATGAGCTTATACTGAATTTTCTTGCACACTGATGGTGGTAACACATTTTTTTCTCTGCAACTGCATTATCAATACTGGTCAGAGACGGTCATACTCGGGCTCATAGTGTTTGAAAGAGCCTACACAAAATGTAAATAATAGCATTTCTGTGTACAAGTATTGATTAAGTATACAATAGTGAAACAGACAACAATAATTCCTCCAGAGAAGTTCTAAGTAAACAATGGTGTTATGTCGGGGGGAACAGAGGAACCAGTAGCAGACAGGGGTGCAGAAAAATGGCAGGTTTTAATACAGCAGGGGCAGACAGAGCATAGTCAAAAAACAAGCCAAGGTCCAAATCCAGGGGGTCAGTCCAAGCAAGCAGAGGTACAAAAATCCAAAACACAAAGAAGAGTCCAAGGAAGCAGGCAGGGGTCAAAACCAGAAAACCAGATAACCAGATAACCAGATAACCAAGGGCAAGGGAAAGGACTCAGGAACAAGGGGAAGGGCAAGGGAAACAAGGAGGCTAGAACTAGGGGACGGAAGACAAGGGCTCGGGAACAGAACAGGACAAGATGAACTAGCAGCGTGAAACTGAAAAGAACAGGTATAAATACACAGGGGAATGAGACAAACTAGGCGGGGCTTGGGAGTGAGGGCGGTCTAACAAATAAACACCAGGTGAGACACATGAAAGGGTAATGGGACAATAACGAGGGGGAAACAAAAACGCGGACTGGAATCACAAAGACACACATGTAATACAAACGGCTCCGGACTAGGGAGTAGACAATTTGCAGAGAATCAGGAGATGCAGAGATACAGAGACACAGGTGCGAATACTTCGCTGAAACTAAGCAAGTAATCAGTGATAGAATACGGAGGTGGAGTTACAGAATTGAAACTGGAGATGCATTAGTAAGTTAGTTAAGTGATTTAAATTACAAATACCCAAAACTAGTGAATGTTAGTTTGTTAGTTTGACAAACATATTAGTGTGTTAGTATAATTAGTACTGTACAAATTCTATGTTAGTTGGGATTAGTATATTAGTGCTATGGATGAAATGGAGAGAAAGCAGGAAGTAAGGAATGTAAGATTGGAAGGAAGACTGAACCCCGGAACGACCGTAAACACCCGAATAGTGGAGTGACTGGGCTAGAAACCATTCAGACTCAGACATCACAGGGGAAGACGAGTGCAAAGACTAACGAATATAAACAGAACACCAGTCATGAATATGAAAAATAATAAAATAAAAGAATGATGATAATAAACAATGATAAACTAACACACAGAACACAGGAACATAACAAATGGACATTCTATTGACATTTCTGCGAGTTACTGTAGCACGTTTTTGGAATGAGAAACAATTATGCATTTAGTCCGCTCGACCCTTGTTGTGAAAAGGACACTGACCTTACCTTATTTCATGTAGTATGTGGATTTCCAAAATGCAGAAAAGGTGAGGTCCCCCATGCTTGAGCACTGAGTTACAAAATAACTGTTGTCGCAAAAGCAATGGCATTTCAAAATAGGTCATACGGATAGAACCGTGAGTTTTAATGCTTTCAAACGGCATATCCTGTCACCATAGTGATTGAAAATTGGAGGAATTAATGCAAAACAACCCTTACCGGCCCAACCCTAGGCCGGTGAGACTTAAGGGGTTAATTATTCATGATGCATTTATACAGCAAGAGCCATGCTATATATGCTTAGCATTAACCATTCATCATTCTCATTCCGATGAGGAATGTGTGCATTTTAAAAGTGACTTATGTATCCTCTCCTTTTAAAATTGGAATATGGCTGTAATTGAAAACGCAGAGATGAAATGATGGGCACCAGACAGGTTGGATTGATTTACTGGGGCATTAGTCCTCGTACCATCAGCTGCCACAGCGTTAAGGTCGACTGCCTGTCTAAATAGGGACAGCTACCCTTAATGTCCCTGCCATTACTCTGCAGGAAGGCTGCCACGTCTCCATCTGAAAATTGGAGTGCCATTACTTAAAAAAAAAAAGCACTGCAGTTGAAATTGAAAGGTAGTAACTTGATGGCAGTGCCTTCAACTTAACTTCTGGGAAGTAAGAAAATGCAGAGATGAAAAAGTGCTGATGGAGGTGTGTCACTATTTTTTTATTGCTCAATTAAATAGAACTTACTAATCGCATTTACTTTCTCTTTCCAAAATATTTTTCAGTTCCATACAGTGTCAGCAATGCAACAACATATGCCACCATACAGGGGATCGAACCGGGGGCAACCTTCTGGCTGCCAGACAACCACTCTAACCTCCTGCGCTAATGTCACTCCAAATCTTGTCATAATCCAAAAAAAAACTAAAGCAAATAATAAATCTAACCTTTTGTACCGAATGAATGCTATGCTGTTGTTACTTCAGTCAAATGAAGCAGCTGTTTATGGACGATTCTTATGTAAATCATAATGCTCGTCAGTCTCTCAACAACTGAAAACAGCTTCCAGATAATCGTTAAGAAAAGCTAAGCTTTCTGCCTCCCCTGTATGTAGCTTAATGACCAACACTGCCCTGAGCCTAAAGCATGCAAGAGAAGCGCTTTCTCAGAATGTTCCCTGATCCTTTCAGTTCTTTTCACCCTCCAGAGCTGACTTTGTGAGTAACAGACCCCGGCACAGAAAGGAGGGATATTGAGGAGCAAGCTCAACCTACTCAGGCATGGGTGCACATGATTCAGCTGCTACCTCCATAATGTAACAGAAAATAAATACATAATGGGACTTGATTTGGAAACACTGGGATAAACACCCCTCAAATGTATTTTCTAAAGCGATATTTTGTCCTCGTCCTTGCTCAGTCACAGGGGGCTCACACATCCTCAGAATCTACTGTAAATGATAACTCAGCTGAGAGTGCTTTTCCACTCTGTAATCTCCCAGTCAGACTACTGCGATTTCTGCACCACTGGACAGCACAGCTGATCCTGTACAACTCAGCCAGCAGATCTTACCAAATATATCCCTGTCTCCTGGGTTGAAAATATAGGTCATTTGACATTGTCCCACAGGAAGTCGGGATCCATTTTCTTTTCTGACCATAAGCATCATCCTACACTCCAAATTAGGGGGCAAGTGATGTAGTATGGGCTGTAAGGATACATTCAACAAAAACTGCAGTCGGGCCAAAAGAACAGTTGTAGGCTACTGTAGTTGTAGGCACAACTACAAGTACAACACCAGGCTAATCCATCTGATTTGATGATTTCATCAGAATACTGTTCAAAAGACTGCACAGATGGCTGGAACATAATACACAACACATTAATAATACATTGACAGGTTTCACAATAGATTCTCCCACGGCAAAAAAAAAGAAAGAAAAAGAACAGAAAAAATGGCACTTCAGATTTTATGATTGGACTGCATACAGATGCTGAGTAAAGTTAACACAAGTGTAAAATGAACAACGAACAAGACAATGTCAGAATCTCACACATAATACGCACACAATCTCAGCAGAAGCACAGCATCTCTGAGTGAAGCGTTTCTCACTGACAGCAACACCGAGTCTGTGTTATACTGCCCCTTAGTGGAATCTATGGGATTGCAGAAATTAAAGACAGCAACATCTAACCATCCATCCATCCATCCATTATCTTAACCCGCTTATCCTGAACAGGGTCACAGGGGGGCTGGAGCCTATCCCAGCATACATTGGGCGAAAGGCAGGAATACACCCTGGACAGGTCGCCAGTCCATCGCAGGGCACACACACCATTCACTCACACACTCATACCTATGGGCAATTTAGACTCTCCAATCAGCCTAACCTGCATGTCTTTGGACTGTGGGAGGAAACCGGAGTACCCGGAGGAAACCCATGCAAACACGGGGAGAACATGCAAACTCCACACAGAGAGGCCCCGGCCGACGGGGATTCAAACCAAGGACCTCCTTGCTGTGAGGCGGCAGTGCTAACCACTGCACCATCCGTGCCGCCTAACATCTAACCAGATTCATTCAATTAAATTTTGTTTTGTATAGTGCTTTTCATGGAAGACAACGCTGATTTACAAAGAAACAAAAACATCAATAATTAGGCCTGGGTGATTGTCACAGAAATTATTTACAAAATAATGTATTAAATTAACCAATGTCTTATGTGAAGCAGTGGGAAGTAACTGAAATACAATGCTCAACCGTATTGACAGTAACAAGTGTTTGAAATAAATAAATAAAAACAGCGTTGCTGCTAGTAAAAATATGAACAGGCTAAATGCATTGAAATGCTGATTTTAATCACGTTTGTCCATCGCGGAAAAAGCGTGTGTTTGTTTTGATTAGTTATCCTCCAAAACAATCGCGGAAAAGAAACAGGGAATTCAAGTGACTGCCAAAAAAGAGAAAATCACAAATAATTACGCTTCTTGGATAAATAAAAGATGTCGTGGAAGCTCTCATACAACGTTCTCATGCCATTCCGTCAAGCCCATTGCAACGAATCGCCTTTTGATTAATTCAAACGAAGACTGCCGGCACAGCTGGATTATCATTTTGTCCTGCGCTGGATAAAGTTTTACATGGCACCAGATACATGGATATCGTCACATACAATGAAGATATTCAATCCACTTAACAGATGTTTTAACTGCCCCGTTTAAGATCAGCCACAATCGCAAAATGCGATTAGTGGGCAGTCCCATTCGCTGATTGTGTAATGAGATGTAGCATTCGTAAATAAGACGTTAACTGCAGGCAGACTGCGACCGCACCAATATACCATTTTGCACTGCAAATTTCATGTACGTAAATCTGGCCCTTAGTTAGCAGTTAAGAGAGGCTGCGTGATGCATCTGTTGCTCCAGGATGTGTCGAGGCATGGCCAAGTAGTAGGTGGGGGGATAGGGCTGCCGTGGTCCATGGTCTCAGGACAGCGCTGGGGCAGAATGTGACCTCAGGGCAGGAGAGTGGCAGGAGCTCCTGGAAAAAGAAACAAACAAGGAAAAGGTTAGTCACTGTAGTCATTATCTGCTCAGAGAATAAGAGGTTTTATCTGTTCCCAACTAATTTCAATTGATCTTGTAATAACATGTTCATTAACTCACTTTGTGCCAAAGGCCTTTTGGATTACAGATGGCAAAAACCTTGACATAAAGTCCAGATGGAGTGCACAATGAAGGCATTGTTCTTCAGCACAGTGATCCACAGTCCAGGAGTCTCACGAGGAGATGGACAATAGACAAGTGTCACACAAGGAGGGAGTTTCTCTGTCTAAATTATCTGGTTAAATGTCAGCTATATAAGTGCACACAATGCAACAACTGGGCAATTGCACATGGACGGAGTTAAAAGATGCAGCAGCTGACAGCTGGCACATCAGAGGACATGCATGTGCGCAGGATGATCTGTACTCTCCCAACTTTTTGGAGAATGCACAATATACACATTGATGGCAGTTTTCCAAGCAAAATGCAGTAAGATATATTTTAAATGTTACATATGCAATCCCCAGCTTTATGTATGACCTTATGGGATAATCGAAAAGAGGCACATGGAGCAGTGGTCAGTGCTACTCTGCGCTAGTTCAACACCCTTTAACCCAGTGTTTTTCAACCTTGGGGTCGCGACCCCACTTGGGGTCCCGCGGAATTCAAATGGGGTTGCCTGAAATGTGTAGTAATTGATTAAAAAAAATTTTTTTAATCAAGCCTTGTAGCTTACCTAACTGTACATGTATTTCCTGATCAGGGAAAATAAAATGTCATTTTTTGCACTAATCTGGCTACTCTGTATTTGCAACACAGTATAACAAACATGATCAAGAACTAATTCTAGAAAAAAAAAGTCTCTGGGGTCGCCAGAAATTTGTGATGTCAAAATGGGGTCACCAGCCAAGAAAGGTTGGGAACCACTGCTTTAACCACAGCGATGTCAGCATGCACACTTTGTCTTCAGTCACTCACTGTCCCCTGGTGGCTAACATGTGCTACTGCATATTATACATTAAAAAGTGGATTCATAGCGCATTTACATTAATTATGTTCAGGTTTACAGATGGGACATCAGTAGAGGTTCAATCTTACAGCAGTTGTGAAGTTTGATCTTTGCAGAATTTTTGAGTTTACATGCTCTTCACAATGGCGACTCCAATTTGTTATAATACATACTATATGTATACATACATACTACAAGTCTCAGTACAGCCTAAGATACAACAGTCAATAGCTTATTTGACTGTTGGAAAGCCTTAATCAAACTATAGATACTTACCGGTACCTATAATTGAGTGCCATTTCAAAAGGACAGGGCAGAATCAGTGAGTGATAAAACACTAATGCTGTCACCTAAAGGGTTCAGTAGCAGCCTTTGAGCTTTGAAAGGGGAAGCAGAGAACTTACTTTAACTTTCATAAGAATATTAACAGTAAATATTTAAACGCATTATCTGAAACAAAGGAAAATCAGGATCAGTTAATGAAAATGTGTTATTAATTCTGGCTTCTACCATAATAAAAATATTAAAATTACAAACTGCTTCATGTTTTTACTGTACACTAAAACACATACAAAAAAAAAAAATTTTTTGGAAATCTTCTCTTTGTACTACTTACAGCCTCATCAGGCTGTGCCAGATAGGGTAGTTCAATTTAGTTAATGGCAAAATATGAATAATTGTGTTATGAATATTTCATTTGAACCAATCATTAAATTTGCTGGGGAGTGAATGGTAATTTCAAAGAGTCTATTCAAATTGATTATTGAGCATATTGCAGTTTCACTAAAAATCTGATTCAATACTTTGTGACAGTCTGTGACACTTTCTATCAGTTGCTCAGGCTCAAACTCCCAAGGTTTGTGCTCACCTAGATACAGAACTAAAAAAAGCTTCAGGACATCATGCAGAGGATGCCTATATTTACACGTCCTGGTTCCAATTAATGGTTGAAAGCAATTGGCATTTTTAGCATGGGACGTTGCATTCAGCTTTTGTTAGTTGGTGAATGAGGAAGGTGATTGAACAGCATAACACTGCACTTAAAGCATAACCATGACAAACTGCATCTAAAAATGGCAAACGTTGGCATCAGCATCAGGCCATGACTAATGGTGTGTGATAAGGCTTCAAGAACCCATAATATCTGGAGCTAATATCCCACAGTAATAACTGTTTTATGTCAGTCATTCACAGACGGTACATGGTTACTCCATGGTACATGGTTTATGAAGTGTGAGTTCCCAGGCCCTAGTTTCCGTACCACAGCAGGTAGAAAAGGATTTTAGGCTGGCGTAAGTATGGAAACCAAGTGGCTGCCACAAATAGCATGGAGATGGGTATGCTATCTTTTATTCTTAGGATGCTGGGGGAACTATGTATTGCATTAGTAATAGCCAGTTTTGCATAATACAGAGAATTTCACATGTCATATGTAAAAATTAAATTAAATTAAAATATTCAGAAAATAAAGACAAAAATGATCAAGAGACAATAAAGTTCCTTTAATTTAAGGGTACAAGCAGTGATAAACACTCAATTGATACGTTATACGGCCACTTCTTGGACATACTATACAAATTGCACATATTGACAACCCAGCAATACAACTGCAGTTCAAACAAACCATAGTAGTTAAGCTACAAAGGACATTTCTGTAAAACTGGCTAGATAACATTTTTACTTAAATTAGATCAAACAAAAACAATGGTCCCTTAATTTATTTAGTTTCATTAACAAACTGAAACAAATAGCAAAATTATTATGTTCAAATCATTCAGTAATTAAAAGATTTTTAAGTTAAAACGATTCTTCCGCAAGACCTGTAAATTACATTCTGTTTGTGTTAGTTAACTAATACAGCCTGTTCTCTTTAAATAATACAATTTTCAATTAATCAATTATGCAATAAGACTGGAGCAAGCATAATTTTCACATTACTTTCAGTACTGTAATGAATACATTATGTTTTGTAAAAAGCTTATCTTATGAATACTAAACCTGACTGTTCTTGAGCCATTTACAGTACATTACTATGTTATTCAAGTGCCCGAGAGACGCCCTTCTTCAGTGTACCTTTAGCTAAACTTTATGTGTTATTGCAGCTGCATATTTAATTGTGAAATTTAATTTACTCATGGACACAATAGCAGCACACTGCACAAGACTTCAACAACATGCAGCCTCTACAAGTCTATGTGGCCTACTTAACAACTTTAATTTCTCACCCAGGACTATGCTTACACTCATACATAGAATGATAGGTATGAGAAATTAAACATAGAATTACAAAATGTTTTTTTATAATTGTGCTGGATAAGTGCGTCGACTAAACAGATAATTAAGATAATTTTGTCAATTAAGATGACATTTTCCAAGAATATTTTACCATTATATTCATTAAAAGCATTAAGAAATTTCAGATCAAAGACATATAGAATCTTATCTTGGTCATTACTGTCCAAAACTACATACACTTCTCTCCAATGAAGGAAATTATAATTCACATATTTATAATGAGTTACTGTGTATCCTAGAATACAAATGGCACCACAGTGCATAAAGACATCATAATCCTTTGAAGCAAAAAGTAATGTTATTACTATGGTCATTTGTATAGTCTTCTGAAGCTAATATAGTCTGTTAAAATTAGACTCAATTGAGCTTCCCGCTCCAATCACTTAAAAGCATACACATTCAGTGCCTGAATTTCCACCATCAGTACCAAGGTGATATAAATATAAACAGATGTACCCCTATACACGGTTAAATCAGTCTTGTCTCGGCCAGACGATTAATTTTTCATTTCAGAAAATGGCCTCAAACCTGAAATGGCACTAAAATTTTGATCTGATAACTGGTGCCCCTTTTATCAACAACTCTCAAAAAAGTGATTGTAAAAATACTTAAACAAATTACCACGGTCGGTAGAAATTGCTTGTCACAGGATACTTTCACAATCATTGCCACTCCCTTATGACTCAACGTGTGAAGAGGCTGAGGCTTCCTTCTGGAATCTCTCGTCCATCTGAAGGATCATGACTCTGCAGCCAGAGGGCGCTATCCTTTCAAAACCTTCCCATTAAAGATTGGACTAGAGGCACTGCATTGCCTGGCAGGCACACTCCCCCATCCTCTTCACTTTTCTGAGCATTTGGGAGGGGGCCAAAACATAGGCCAAGCCTATTGATGTAGTCAGCGTTATCTGTGGGACTCTCAGAGAGCAGGGAGGAAAAACTTCAGCCCGTCTTTTACTCTTTTCTGCTCATTCCCCAGGAGCAGAAACTTTCTCAGCCGATCAAATGCAAGCTTCTTTTCACTGCCTGTGCTGGAGGAAGAGGAGCTACTGGACTCAGATGAAGATGACCTGTGAACACAGACCTCAGTGTGATGCTCATCAGGCAACAGAAGAGGTACTTTACATAATAAGGAAAAATCAAGCCTTCCGTTTGGATTAGTATAAGAAAAACCAGTGCTATCAGAAGGAAACTATTCAGATGGAATACAGAGACAGGAAGGTGGCATGGTATTTTTTAACTGTCATTCCCTTCCTGGACAACTTAGAGTGCATGTATTTCACATTCAGGACATTCAGATGGATATTATTTAACCGAAACAATTCAAGATTATTTCACAAGATATACGAAACCTTCCTTTTTTACAGTTATAGTCCCATAACTACCAAATCACACCAGCAATTACATGAACATGTGAATTCTCATATGGTACATCATTCCTGAAATGTACCTTTGACGAGTGGAGGGAGGTTTGATAGTGGTTGCAGTCTTGGTGTGGGGGGAGCGCCCTCTACAGGCTGGATGTAGATATCTGCCAGCGATCCAGTATTTATTGGCAGGGCTGGGAGTGCAGTAGTTCCTGGAGAAGCCCATCATGTAGTCTCTATTGATCACATTGTGTCTTGCAAGGTTATTGCAGTTTTGGCAAGTGACCAGCTGCCAAAACAAAGAGAAAAGTATGTGAATGGTCTTAAGGAAAACCTATAGACTACACTTCAAAATAACAGCAGTTTACAGATTAATTTATTTAACTGTCTCTAGATGGACAGAATTCTGTTGGATTCAGTTACTCCATGCACACTTCAGTGGGTCTTACTAGTCACACAGAGCACTGTTCATATGGAATAAAAACAAAAATATGAATGCATTATTAAAAATCAGATCACTGCTAGTAGAATGTGAAATAATCAAATGCATCATGATGGAGTCCTAGCCAAGGTTATGAAGCTTCATCCATGCGAACAGTACCCTGGGTCAGATACAGAGCTATTATCAGACATGCTCACGTGTCTCGCTCTAGTGCAAACCGCCCCTCTCCTGTCAGTCTTGCTCATTAGATGTAAAAAAAATTCAGGACATATCTCAAGAGAGCCAAACACCTCACAAACCTCATTTCTCACCATGCTGGAGATGCTTAGGGACTCCAACTGAGCTAAATTTCAACATTTCAAGGCATTAGACATGTGGAATAAGTTTATATGGCATAGTGTGCAAGCACTGAAAGGAAGAAAACGGCCCTAAATTAGCTCTAAAATGATCGCTTTAACCTTGAAAAGCATCAATTACATTGTATAGAATTTTCTTTCAATGTAGCATTCCCAAATTATATGGAACATATGCCTGAGATCTTCAAAATTGATCTTCATGAATGTCAATGTTTTTGAAATAAAAATGTCTTTTTTTTATCATTATTGCAGTGTAACATTATATTGTATTACAGAAAAATATGCAATTATCGCAAATTACAACCACAATGAATTCACGGGGCGTCTGCGGTAATACGCAGACATGCATCTTCTGTATAAGTAAGCCATAAACACAACACATCAATATTGAATATTTCAGACATGACACTGAGCAGTACAGCACAAATAAGCCCAGGCAAAACATTATTATTTCCCCCCTAAATGTTGCATGAACAAAACATAGGGCTCCAACTGAGCAGAATATAAATATGTCTTTAAAAAAAAGACTCACCGAGACAAAGGTAGCCATTCTGGGTTTCTGAAGGGAGGTAAGAAGATGAATTCAGTGAAACCTGGGAAGCCAGTCCTATTAGTGATCTCTTTACTACAGCTGTGAACGTGCGTGCCCCTTTTAAAGCACAGCCACACAGCAGCTCAGCCAATCAATCATAGAGGAGGGTGGAGCTGTGCAAAATTCATTCAGCCTGCCCACACTGACCTTCTTTAGCCCCAACCAATAACCCTATCCCCTGCAGCAATGTCAACACAACCACTTCCAGCCAAAAGATGAAATCTATATCTGGATTAGGACATGGAAAAATAGTATTACATATACCCAATATGCTTTCTGACAATATTGCCCTATTTATTGTGGAGATACTACATCAAACTGTATGGGCTACATTTAGAGTTCCAGAACACTATTTAGCTGTTATTCAATGCTGTTACTTTCATACACACTGGATGGCCCGTTGAATGCTGTGCCCATTTTATAAAGCATGTACTGCATAATAACAATACTTTGCATGGAGGATATTCTATTTCCAGGCTAATGTTTCATCACTTGCACAAATAGAAAACATTCCTGATCTAGAGATTGTTGCCATAGTGATAACAAGTCTATATAAATGCCACATGGATGGAAAGGTTACAATCACAATCTGTTGCCCAGAATAGTTTAGCTTACTTTAAATACATGTAAAATAAATAAATAGGCTAACAAACCTGAGTTGGGATTAGGGGGATCCCTTTAGGACACAAAGCTGGAGTGACAAGTTGTGTCTAGTTACCAGGGCTAATTGCCACAGCATGCATTATGACTCAGAATACAATCGTTTTCTTTACAATAATCACAAATGTGATCTAAATGAATCTCAGGAACTGCTGATTTTCACACACAGCAGTCTTTAGAGTTTGCAGAGAATGGTGTTAAAAACATCCAGTGGGCAGCAGTTCTGCAGGGAGCAATGCGTTGTTAGTGAGAGTGGTCAGACTGGTTGAAGCTGACAGAAAGGTGACAGTAATGCAAATGTAGGGGAAAATTCACAGAACGAAAGATCTCCCTCCTAAAAGCATGATAACCAATCACAAGTCAAAATCAGACTCCGCCTTAGTGAGCAGGCTGGTTCCTCCAAAACTCTCGACGATGTGTGCTAAAAGTTTATCAATATATCTGTATTAAAGTATGATATGTACCCTGTATAGTTTCAAACTGATTAACTGCTAAATTGTGCCAGGATTACACAGTGAGCCCAGCCAGCTGGCAGGGGGGGGGCCCGTCTTGAACTGTGTAGACCAAACTGTCAAGGACACGGGCAGAGCAAGATATGACTATACAGCTGATTTCTCCGGGACTCTCGATGTTTTATGCCAGGAGTGTATCTATTTGACCTAGAACATTAATTATAGCTGAGCTTATGAAAACGCAAGAAACCACAGTGAAAACTGTTGAAATGAGAGCAAAGAATGCTACGTACATTTATTCCCTTCGAAGAGAATAATTAATCAAATGTTTAGTATGTCTGTAGATTAGAAAAGTATATTAGAAGTGAATATTAATGAAATGTTTAGTTTGTCTGTATATTTTCAATGATTACTGCTGCTTAGTTCGTCTTATAAAAGCGAAAGATACAGAGTGACGTGTATGGATGACGTGTTAGAGGGAGGGCATCCAGAACTTTCTGAGGTCTGGTAGTTTGCCAAGAGCAGGTGCGGGGTGAAGTGAGGACACGTAGTTGGCAGAATGCCCTGAACTTTGTACAGAGTTGGCAGAGCATAAGGACCGTTGGCAATTTGCCACAATGACATTGTGGGAGGAGCGTTGGGAGGAGTTACGATAAGAAAAGTGTGGGTGATTTGCCAGAATGCGGTTTGAGGAGGAGTTGTAGGTGGAGTAACTGTGTATAAAATGGGTGTACAAATGCCAGTCGGGGTTCAGTTCTGGAGAGCTGATCCGGCTTTATGCACGTGTGCTAATAAAGTCTGATTTTCCTGAAGATCTTGCTGCCTGGTGTCGTCTTTTCCCTCGTGAAGATGTTTTTCGACAAATTGAAGATTTGGACTCTGTCGTTTCCTAGACACAACACAAATAACCAGCATTACAACAGTGGTATGCAGAAGAGCATCTCTGAATGCGTGAAACCTATAATTGGATTGGCTACAGCAGCAGAAGACTTTATAAATCTAAAAAATAAGTCTAATTAATGCCTAATAAAGTGCTTGGTGCTCACTGAGTGTATATACTGCACATACTTTCAGTCATTTAAAATAATTTCACACCACTAATATAAGGCCAAGAGTCAATGAACATTTGTCATTAACCCTTTTAGAGATTTTTTTCACGATTCTCAGTTAAATACGGATTTACAGGTTTATCTAATAGATAAACCCTCATACATTTTCTAAGGGTAAATTTTGCCTATTAAAGGACGGAAGGGCTCATTTGAAACAGACAAAGGCCTGGATTAATTCCAAGTGCAAGCAAATTCAAGTGTAACACCTACAGTATGCAGTCACACACCAAAGTCTTAGCCAGCCAAACTAAGAGACACAGGCACCACGACTCACCCCTGTACCATTTAATAGTCAATGCAAACACCATTTGCTGCTGTACAGCTGGATGGTGTGAGTGAGAAGGGGTACTTGGCCTATAGGTCTGTATGAAACATGAGCCTCCATCAAGACTGAGCTCTCAGTTAGATGGCACCAGAGTCACTAAGAGTGCCGCTGGAAAGAGGTGGGCACAGATTCTGCCTCTGGTATCTAGGTCTATTATGGTGGACACTGACTCCACACAGGCATACCCGGAAAATTCCAATCTATCGATCCCACTGATGTGGTTTCCATTCTACTATCTACTCAAGCCCCCACAACAAACGCATCAGCAGCTGTTGAGAACCAGAGGAGGAGAGTGACTTTGCTATTTGCCCTCTGCAGGCATGCCTGTCCTAGAATGCAGTGGAGTAGGGAGACACACAGTGCTAGCTCTACTGAGTGGAAATATGCTCCTGATCCATACCCTGCCTTGGGACGGATGTGTTACTATCACGTTGGGAGCCTGTGGAGGAGATGAAGTATCAACCTATTTACAGTATTAAGAGTTCCATTAGGGATCTGGGCTGTCATCTAAGATTAAATTAAATAGAATAGCTTACCGTGCTTTAAATATAGAGTGGGCTCCAGAATTATTGGTACCCTTAATATAAATGAAGGAAAAAGGCTGCATATAATAAACAACACAGCTAATAATCTACAGTGGGGTCCAAAAGTCTGGGACCACAAAGAAAATCTGGGATTTTACACGCTATCGACAAGTTATATACAATAATTCAAATTCCACATGAGTTTTCCCAAAACTGCACCCAGATGTCCTCAAGGGTCCCCAAATCTCTCCAAATACCAAACATCTTTTTTCTCCAGACACATGAATGTACAGAAATGCTTATTTTTATATTGAAACAGATTTGTTGATACAAAATGTAAAGAAAATTAGCCTATATGAGAGTATGTTTTTATGAATAATGCTCAAACGGTCAAAAAAGCTCTCAACCTAACACTTTCTAACAAATCTGCATCACATTTAAAATGGATTTCAAAACATGTTAGCCCCGTTAGCCAGTACAATTACATCTACATTAAGTCTAAATCCTGTAATTACGCACATCTTCATATTCATAATGCAATGTGAATGCAGCGATATTCCTAAACTGTCCGTCACCTGAATATGACACATTATACCTTTTGGGAAAGGGTAGGAAACCCTGTAGAAGAAGCGTGCCATGTTTTATATTAATTTGGGACTGAAATGACCTAGCAATGTATTCATGCAACAAAAACAAGTACTTCAAGATGGCATTTGCTTAGGTATAGTCCCGGCAAAAACATAGTTTTCTAGAAAATGGCTGAACGGATAATGAAAGAAATTTAAAGGTTTGTGAAAAAACATTTGGTTCCATAAATATGTCTGTATCTAATAATTTGCAAAACAAACTTGTATCTCTACTAACCCGGACATACAGTATGTCTGACGGACGTGGAATAAAAGTGAGCTAATTGTATGTTGTTGTTCTTATATTGGAATGTGATTATTTTGACATAGAGAAATGGTATCACGGATTGTTAGAATATGTATTTCATTGTCTAAGTTGGTGACGAGGTCAGGGTTGTAAAGTGTGGCATGGGGCAGCCTGCTGCATTATTGCCCAGCATTGCCAATAAGAGTAAACTGATGTTCCCGCTAGCGGAGTCTTTTTAACAATATGCCAACACTGTTTTGCGGTTTTATTACGTCACAGTTTTTGTATGATATACGTAAATATGAATTATTTGATGTCGACGACTCAACCACAAGGGGGCAGAGTGGATGGGGTTAAGAACAATGGCACAATGAATTCAACAATTACCACAACACTTTGACAGAAAATCTGTATTTATCTTTGCTAGGGAACTGTAGGTCGATGTGTGTGTGGATGTTTAATTTTCTGACTACTCCAAAGGCATGTGTTGCAGTGGGTGGAAATACTAACCTATTATGGTCTGACGAACTTGATATTAAACATGTATAATGCTGCCATCGAGTGGTAAGATTAGATACTTTATACCAAAGATGCAGACACAAAATCCACTGCCTGAGGCAAAATGTATAAAAAAGGTTTTCAGTCTCAAATGTACCTCTCACTGCTCTTAACACTGCAGGGGCCTGGACCTCACTGCTGCCTCGTAATATTTTATTTTTGAAGTGTCTTGGATAACAAAAAACATGTTTCAGGGAAACTAGGTCCACAATTTTTTTCTTTTTTATTAACAATAGTTTTCAGAATATTATATATATGTATATACTATTCTCATTTCGATATACAGTAAGTATACAGTAAATTATACTGTTAATTATTATTTTTCTGTTTCAGTCTGCCACTTTCCTCCAAATAGCAAGGCTCTAATGTGTTTGGCCTCAATTGACTACATTCGTCCTACCTTCATGCAACCACTGAACCACTTGCAGAAAAACAACACCAAAAAAGAGGACAGGTGGTACGAGGTATATTTCGCAAAAATCTCTCTATGGATATGAAACATGCATACAGCATACAAAGCAATGTGGTCAGATGAGACAAGAATTTTACTCTGATTGCAAAAATGTAACAAATGTAACTGATAGCTGCAATGCTTACAGATATTGCTTGAATTTGTTGATTTCCCTCAGTGAGGTATTTATTTGAGCAACTCTTCAAAACACCCTGTTGCTATGGAGATGGTTGAATTCAAGACTCAGTGAGCTCAAGATACTGTACAACTACAGTCTGCAGTTCTTGAACAGTGATCCTTGGGATTTTTAATGTAATGCAAAATGCTCTTGTATCTTCTTTCTGGCAAGTTTCTAGTAACTGTTCCAGATGTTTGAAACTTTTTGTTTATTTCCCTAACAGTGACTAAATGTTTGACTAAATCCTAGTGAAACTATCCTAGAGATTGAATGCTACAACAGTTCCTTAAGCATGAGCAGAACAGAAATAATAACAGTTTTACTGCAGATTTAACAATTATTTAAAACATGTGTAAGGGGTGCCAATTATTTTAGCGACTGTGTTTCTGACAATAGCATCATTCAATAAAATGAACAAAAAACGTTTTTCAAAGATATAATACAGGAGTATTAGAATAAACTTATATGTTCTCCATATATGTGTATTTCACATTCGTGAAATCGTTTCATTTTAATAAAAGGTACAATTAATTGTGGACCTGACTGTGTGTAAATGACGTCACTGAAGGCAAATTGTAAGTCCAGCGATATAGAACATTGTTTCCATGGGGATATTCTTAAAACAGCTGTTCGTTGTGGATGACCATTTGTATGTGGGCCAACCAAGGAGTCCTGTTTTTCTTCAACAAATTCTTCCTAAATCTTCCCCACCCACGTAACATTAAAATCAGGTAAACTACATGACCGATCGACAATTTGAAAATGTGTAGCTATGCTGTGTATCCTACATGTTTATATTTAAAGGTGTTTTTGTCTGTAGTGCATTCGGAAACAAGTTTCGTTTTTACGTAGAACGACTGAACAGAAAGATAACACATAAGCCTAAACGAACCTGTTATAGATATAAAATATGGAACAAATCCTAAATTCAGAGAAAGTGAGAGAAACTATTTCACCCTCTGTCCCAAGTAGACAGATGTCATGTGGAAGCCGTCACCACCTCCAATCCTGAGAACAGCACTGCGCCACACTGGCGCTGCCGAGAATGGCACTCGTATCCGAGTTCTTCCGGTCACTTCAACAGACGCATGCAGTTTGCTGGAGGCCAAAGTAGCGTCCGATTTCGACTTTCTCTTTCTGAGAGTAACGTCCTCGATGGAAAAGGTTGACGGCAAGCTGGTCTACAAATGCGCCAGCTGCCTGAGGCATTACTCCAGCCTCGGACCCCTACAGCGCCACATAGCTTTAGGTTGGAAGGAAGGCTTCAGTTGTAGGGTTTTCTACAAAAAACTGAAGGAAATTCGGGGCAGGGCAGAAGAAGAGGGTATCCAGGACACTTGGACAGCCTTTGCCAATGGAAGCCATGATTTCGCTGATGCAGAAAGGAGGAACAATGTTATCTTCAAGTGGCTGTCTGGGATTGAAATTCCTGTAGACCAGATATCACAGAAACAGTCTGTTACTAACTGCTTTGAGGTACCTTCCTTGTAATTTTTATTTAGTTGAAGTAACATAGTAGTTATGCCTTCATGATAAAAAGCCAAAGTCTTCAGAATAACTATGGAATGTTCTCCAATATGTCTGCAACAACCTAACAGTCCAACTGATTTTCTTATAAAACTGCAGGACAGTGTACCTAAGAGAATTGATGCAGGGGGCTGGTAGTCATAAATATTGATTTGATTTAAGTGAATTAGTAAATTTAGTAAATGTTTCAATATTTAGAAACTGTTCTTTTCATTGAGTGAAAAGTATTTTAGCTGTACAGAAGTATTTTGCACTGTACTGTATGGCACCTAAAAATCTATTTGTTTTTCACCAAAGGACATTTGAGTAAATAACACTACAACATTGCACATTTATTTCCTGTATTCCATATTTTTCTGAGAGTGTATCAATAAACCTAGTTGAGATAGTGATTGTAATCAGTCTCATAACTCAAATGATGGATGTGGGGTGGGCTGTAATGTGCACATTCAGTGTGCCATTACAGAAAATATCTTCAGAGACTGGAGCAGCATTATTGGTTTTACCACTAGGTGGACACAGAGTATTAGAAATCTGTGAAAATGCTATGCATATAGTGAAATGATGCAAAGTGAAATTCTGAAAGATTATCGATGGTTTCACGTAAAAGTATCACTTGGGTATCATGGTACTTACTGTATCATAATGTAAGGAAAATGTATTGGGTCTTAGTGGAATTTGTTATTCTGTTGATCTTAACATGAGCCCTAAACTCTAGTGATGTCTCCAATGATGTCTCCAAAGATCAGATGCTTAAATGTGTTAGTTAGTTGCTCTTAGATCTTCATGCAGCTGGAATGTATAAACAATCAGTTATAGTTTAAAAGTGCATTTCTCTGTTGCTAATAATTGGTCTTGTATAGTCATAGAAAATGTAGGATATTACATGCTGAAGTTGTGGTGCATTATTATGATATTATCAGGATTATGTTACTGTTTAACACATATTTTATTTTCAGTACAGATTACATTGTTGGAAACAAAACTAAGCCAAAACCTAAGCCAAAACCTTCTGCTTGCATATTTGGCGGTCTGTCCATTTGGCTTCATTGCTTAGTGTCAGGTAACTAGGGTCAATTTGTTTTTAGGCAATATATATATATTTTTTTAGACTGTATCCATTTATTGTTTTAGATATGCACATTACTAGGCAAAATGTTAAAAAACGAAATCAGCACTGACCAAAATCATGGGATTGAGTAAATGTCTCTCAGCCTAGCTCATATTTAAGCCACATATTTAAATGTGTACGTATTCTACTTCAATAATGGTTTAATCAAAACAACAACAACAACAAAAAAGAGTTGTCTACTGTGATGGTACTGTGGACATACCACATGTTTACCACTGTTCCAGTGGTTTTAAACTTATGAATTGTTGACATTATAGTAGAAACATTTTTGGCTGATGCATGCTGTGCCATCCTAAATTGGATGGAATTTCATCACCACCTACCGTATAAGAGGTCTTATAAGAGTATAAGAGTGCCTTCCAATGTCTGCCTCATCCCCTGGATGATAAAATACAGTATACTATTACTGTACTTGTACCAGCATTTCAAAATGCCATTGTTCAATCAAATGTCTATTTTAAACCAGCTATAAATCAAATCTGGTGTGATATACAAATTAAGAGTTGAAACAAACTGCATGACTTTTGATGATGATTGAGGGTTACTTTACAAATGCATTGTAAGTATTTTCAAGTTTAAACAACACTTAGTGAGTACTTTATTAGGTATCTATTGGACTTATTTTTTAGACTTATTGGTCTTCTGCTGCTGTAGCCTTATGTGTTCAGAGATGCTGTTCTGCATACCCGTTGTGACTATTGTGTGTGAAAATCACAGGGGATCAGCAGTACTCAAACTACCCTGTCTGGCACCAACAAACATTCCATGTTCAAAGTCACTTAGATCACATTTCTTCCCCATTCTGACATTTGGCCTGAACAACAGCTGAACCTCTTGACCACATCTGCACACTTTTATTCATTTATTTGCAGCCACATGTTTGGCTGATTAAATATTTGCATTAACAACCTGGTGCACAGCGGCATGGATGGTGCAGTGGGTAGCACTGCCGCCTCACAGCAAGGACGTCCTGGGTTTGAATCCCCGTCGGCCGGGGCCTCTCTGTGTGGAGTTTGCATGTTCTCCCCCTGTTTGTGTGGGTTTCCTCCGGGTACTCCGGTTTCCTCCCACAGTCCAAAGACATGCAGGTTAGGCTGATTGGAGAGTCTAAATTGCCCATAGGTATGAGTGTGTGAGTGAATGGTGTGTGTGCCCTGCGATGGACTGGCGACCTGTCCAGGGGGTATTCCTGCCTTTCGCCCCATGTATGCTATGATAGGCTCCAGCCCCCCTGCGACCCTGTTCAGGATAAATGGGTTAGGATAATGAATGAATGAATGAACCTGGTGTACATATCTATCTAACAAATTTCTCACTGAGTGTATATGAGTTTAGCCATAGTCAGAGCCAGCCACCGGTTTGTGGATAGTGGATAACAGGGCCTTTCATTCAAAATCCAATGGTGGGTCTTGCTTCAGTGATGTTTATTTTACTATGATTTATAATTGTACCAACAATTGTATCATACCGTTATAGAACGGTTAATGTAAATCCAAGTCAGCTGTTGGATCAGCTCTCATTAAAGCACATTTTTAATCCAGTTATCACATTTGGCCAGAATTTAAGAATACTTAATAAGAATAAGAATACTTTATGCCCCTCCAATACCTCAAACAACACTAATCTATACGTGTCATATAATGAATAACGAATTGATTCGAACACCCATTATACTGTACAAATTGAAGTCATTTAAAACGAATGTAAAGGAATGTAATGTAAAAGCTTCAATAGCCTATATGTTTGTTCAGGCACGATAGGCAACTGACTGTCACGATCTACAATTATGCTACCCTTACTGGGGCTAAATAAATTGGGTTTCCGTGAAGTTGACATGAAAAAATCCACGATCTACCGTATTTATAAGAGGACGTTGCAGGATTAGTGGTTGTAATAAAATCTCATTGTACTGGAATGCCATTTCCTGTTCTTGCGTGCGGAAGCAAGGTAAGCCTTAATTCCGCGGAGTTTTTTTAATTATTATTTTTTTTATCTCGCACTGTTCCCACTGCATGCGCGTGCCCTAGCCGTCAACAGCACTGAAACCTGTTATGCAGCAGCAGCGTCGTCTTGCTGAAGACAGACAGTCTGATCTGGATACAGGAACTGCAGCTGCTTTTGATTCCCCTATTCCTTCATTAGTTGCTGTTCAGTGCCCCTTTCAAAGTCGTTTAAATAGAGGGCACCGGCAAGAACGCACCATAACCCCTGTCATTTGTTCGATGAGAAAATTATCGGATGGCTACACTGTGATGGCATCCAAATAACTGCTAACTCAGGTAGCGGAATTTTGCAATATTTTTTCTGTCCATTTTTTTTTTCTTTCGTGATGAATTTGGATTGTTATGAATTACGGTGTTTGTGCTAATATCTTGGAGGAGATCGAAGGAATTAAGTTGGAGAAGACTTGCATATTACCACGCGCTTCTGTGCATCGCGGACGGCCAGGAACGAGGATGTCCTCTGCCTGATCTAATCAGAAAACCCCCTTTTGATTAAATCGGTGCTGGTACATCTTCCTTGCATCTGGAGGGCGCATAGGGGAACCATGGGGAAGCGTCATTCCTGAAGCTGCTCCTCACTCTGAAACCCTTTTTAAAAAGCTATATTGCTGTTTTCCTGTTTGTAATTTACGCTTTATCGTAATATCAGCTTTGACGATTTACCTGGGTCAACGGTCGACCACCCAACCAATTCGCCATGCCAGCCTACTGAAGGGGTGGATATCTTTCTCCGCCTGGTGCAGATAGTATGGCTTCATCCCGCAGGAGATGCAAATCGGAGATGATTGTGGTCTCTGGATGCCTTCTCGTGTTGGTCTTGAGATTTCGACCTGTGTTGGCACGGGTGTGCAACGATAATGCCGGGCACAACCTGGAGAAAGCCTGGTACACGAAAGACGGCGAAGCATTACCTATCATGGTCCTGATGCCTATGAATGAATCGGCGCTTAGGAGCAGCATCAGTCAAGGAATCGACCGTGCTGTCCAGCTCGCCATTCAGCACATACGAGAGTCCAGGCTGTACTCTTTCTCCCTAATCCCCAAAATCTACGACACTGAGGTAACTCGTGGTGTTATGTGAATTAACGTGCCGTTTGTCTGGTTTGTGGTCAGGATCAAGTCAACGTGACATGCACAGCAATTGAGTTGTGCCTATGGCGTAGGCTACATTGCCAGCGGCTCAGGTAGGCTACAGTGCTGCTCTTGTGTAAACCGGATTCATGTATGGGTCGGTTCGTCAATGCCGTCCTCTGAGACTCCTTTCTGGCATCTGAACACACAATGACAGCAATAATACGAATGCTCTGTCTTCGATGTAATTTAGGCTGCCTGATTCGAAGCATTGTGCGTCTGCGTTAAGTAAATAAATATAGTTAAATAAGAATAACTGGTGAATATCCTTGGTTAAGGCTTTAAGACACATCAGAAAGTTTTCACGTGAACACAAAAAACAGTCCTGCTATAAACCCAAACAAACAAGGGGTGACATTTGGAATTCGATCAAAGCAGGGTGGCTATATGTTGTGGGCACCATCAATTTGTTCGGAAATTCGGAGGCATGATGGTTTCCCGCTTTTTTTAAAGTGGCCTTTATCTGTCATATTTTTCTCGTCTGGACGTAGAATATTTGAAACATTTCTTTCGTTTAGAAGCTTAGCCTATAGAGTAATGAAACATTCAGGTCTAATTATGTAAATAGCTACTGGAATCCACGCCTTTACGTGCAAAATAAAACATTCCTCATTAATTGAGAAAATATAATTGACTATTCAACACGCATATTATTGTTCAATAACAATGGCTTGTTTTTCCTGTTTGGCCAGAAAATATAGTTTTCCACAAAGGTTAATTGTTGTGTTTCATTTTTATTCATTTATTGGACAATTACGAAATTAGGAAAATGCCAGTGGTATGTCACTGAATTTCTGCGCAATTCTGCGCGATTGAATCCGGAGCTTGTTGAGTTTCTGTTTACCTGAAGATGGCAGTCATTTCCTGTTGTAGGCCGAGTCTATGGTAGTATGGAGTGCATGGCTAAAACAGCATGACGTAGCCTATGTATAGCCTGTTGTTAACATGAATATCAACATATTACTGTGTAGATCATCTGTTTGTGACAGAAGTTAGTCTGCTAAAGAGCTGCTTTATTTTGTGTCAGTAATTCAGAGAGATTCTACCCCACTGTAGACATAGTATCAATCAAGAGGTATCCCGAGGTCGCAGAACTGGATGACACTGTTTTCTGTTGTCATTCACACACTGGTAGGGGAATATATAGTACTTAAGCATTCTAAATGTAGGCTATGTTGTTATTAAGCTTAGACCTACTATTACTTATCTTGCAATAACCCTTGGTGAATTTCAGCGGCCATAATTTGTGTTGCCTTGGTGATTAGAACTTCAGTTTTCAGAATTGATTTTTGTCTCCACAGCTTTATACAGCAACAATTCAGAAAGCATTACTAGTTATTACTGCAGTTTAATACAATTGATCACACAGTTAGTCCAACTGTAAGACATGAGAAATGTTTGTTACAAGCACACATTTTGTTACAAGCAACATTGAATTCTGTACTTGACAGTTTTTCAAGGAATATTAGTGTACCCCTCAACTTTCATATATCTGCTACAGATAGAGCTGTCCCTCCCATTTCTATGGTGTTAACTGTGAATGTGCCCTGCCACAGCCAGGGAGGACCACAGGACTGTGGACAGCAGTGTCTCCTCTGGCTGGCATGCTCGCCTGTGACTGGGCAGAAGTCAGCTCAGATGCAGTGAATTGCTCTTGTTAGGCCTAAAGGCAGAACTTGCTTTGGTGGAACACAGTAACTACACTCACTGAACACTTTGTTAGGTATTTATTAGACTTATTTTTTGTACTTATTGGTCTTCTGCTGCAGTAGCCTATCCACTTAGAGGTTTGACACATTGTGTGTTCTGAGATCTTCTGCAGCCCTTCACAGATGAAAATCCGTCTGGCATCAATAATCATCCATCATGGTCAAAGTCACTTAGATCACATTTCTTCCCCAAAACAGCTGAACCTCTTGATTTATGCATTTAGTTGCTGCCACATGATTGGCTGATTCAATATTTGTATTAACAAGCTGGTGTACAGGTCTACCTAATATTGTATGTGAGTAATGGCTCTCAAATCTCTTGACCCTGTAGAACCCTTAAACTCTGCCATTGAACGTTGTATTTTCTTTGTTTATTAAAACAAACTAAATAAACCCATAGGCCAATAGAAAGCATTCCCCCAGCCAGGCAGAGTATTGCTCTTCAGCTCTCTCCAGCAGGGTCACTTGGCACTGCCTTTGTCCCACACATTTGTAGAGTAATTGGGCAGTTGGCAAGGGTACATGGGTCACCTGATGCATGCTGTCAACATTAAGGCAATTGCACTTCCCAATGTCCAAGCTTGTCCAAGTCTACTTTAAGGGACACCCCTGGCATGTGGTGCATGACTCCTGATGGCGGTAGCAGGTTTCACAATGAGGGACCAGGTGCGATTTCACTAGATTGAGTCCAGGGGGTCCAACAGAGCCTCGACCACCTGACCCCTAGCTGTAACTGGGTAAAGACGGGCTGGAGAGATGGCCATTGTCAGAGTGGCAGATTCGGCTGTGACTGAGGTGGGCTGGTGCGATACAGGGGTCACTAGGCATGGACTTCCTCCACAGGCAGACAGGGAGGGTCTGGCCTGCGTGACCACAGGTTATTAGAAGTGATTTGCACATGGGATGCCAATTTATCAAGGAAATTGTATCTCATGTTCTTCAATTTATAACTGTCTGACCTAGCCTTGATTGGCCCTATCTCACTGCAGCTGTGGGCTTTAAATGCTTTTTCTGTCATTCAGCAGCTTTTCCTCCCTCTGCTGTTCTTCAGAAACAGCCTCTTACTTATCTGCTGCTCGTGAAAGGCACTTTCACATTTTTATGGGTCGTCTAAGGCCTGTGCATTTTAGCTTAAATGTTTTCAAGCTAGCTAATGGTAACTCATAATTGGCTACTACTCTCTGACAGGGTTGCATATCTGAAAAGGCTACTCACTTTTGCTTGCACTGTGGCTTGAAATTGATGTACTGTGGTGGCCAGACATGACAGTTTGTGGGCTTTGAGGAGTGTGGAAATGCATATTTCTTCATTCATATCTCGTATACAGTACTTCCCATGTTAGGGAATATGGGCTATTTTCGAACAATGTTGATGTTTATTACTGAGAATGCAATGTATTTAAACAGGAGGGATGCATTTTATCTGTCAGCGGTCCCATTAAAAGTTGACCGTTAACATGGACCATGAAAAAAACACAAATTTGATAGTAAGATCTTAAGCAATTGAAAATCTCTTCTTCAGAGTGCAATGTTTTTCAATGTAGAAGTACAGTACACTAGAGCTGAAATGGTTTGAATAATAATCACATTCAAAATCCTCACTCTCCTAACCTTCTCTTACCCTGTTCTCACACCAATAAGACGCTCCCTGGTCATTTTATTTGAGCCTGTAAGAAATGGACATTGATTTAGCACGGCATCTACTAGACCGTAGTAGTCGCATGATTTAATCACAGTACATGATTATTTCCTAAAGTTATTTCTGTTAATTTACAGTGAACAGATACGTAAGCGCACAGACCTGAACGCAGAAGGTTCACTATGGCAGTGTGGGTAATCAGCGCAATGCGACTCCTTATCCCTTTATCCCTCTCAGGCTGCTGCTCTCATTGGGGCAAAGGGCCCAGCTGGAGCAGAGCCGGATTAAGGGGTGGGCTTGAAGGACCAGTACTACTCTGCAGGAACACACGCACAAAGTGAGAGAGAGAGGGGGAGTGGGAGAGAGAAACAGCAGGGCTTCAGGCTGTACTATGGGAGGGTGGACGGACGTCGGTCATGTCCTGAATCTGTGGGCACTTTTGAGGCTTCTCCAGCCCTGCTATACCCGCCAAACCCTGCACATCTTGTGGCTTATGCCTCTCTCTAATAACCCAAGCCATGGGGCCCTGACAGCTCAGGTCCTCCCTGCTGTTCAGGTCGCTCTGAAACACCTGGGTAAGCAACAGGCTCCTTACAAGGGCTATGAGCTCCAGCTTCAATTGGAAGACACACAGGTAATCATATTTATAATTCAATTTAATCTGCAAAATATGCAAGTAACGATGTATTGTCCTGTTCTCTTTTACCTTGCACATTACATACTCACGCACATGCGTGCACGCACACGCATACACTGTTCAGTTCCACTTGAAAGGTATACAAAACTATACAAAACTTTTTAATAGTTTCCAATAGAAGGTACAGTATATGGGTAGTCATTAAAGCATCCCATTTTATCTGGAGGTTATTCAGCTGACTACTTAGTATTGCTTTTTATTTAATGGCCAGTGTTAAGTGTTCATGTTCCTATGAAGGAATGGTCAGTCTTGTTGATTGTGTTTCAAACCCCCTGCACTTCCCCTGCTAAAGGGCTGTCAGAGAAAATTAGATACAAAAAAACTAAACAAGCATTAAGAGGCATTGGTGTTAGCAGCTGTGTCATTAGATACTGAGCGCAGAGTTGTGCCTTTAAAAGGTGCATTTATAAAAAAAGGAAATAAATAAAGGCATGTGTTTAATATTGTCTAGTAAGAGCAGTCGTCTGGCAGTCGGAGGGTTGCTGGTTCGATCCCGCCTTGGCTGTGTCGAAGTGTCCCTGCAAGACACCTAACCCCCTATTGCTCCTGACGAGGTGGTTGGTGCCTTGCATGGCAGCCAATCGCCATTGGTGTGTGCGTGAATGGGTGAGTGAGAAGCATCAATTGTACAAGCTTTGGATAAAGGCACTATATATATTCCAACCATTTACCATTTACCATCTTGAAAACATTTTCCTCAATATCTGTGCTTTTTTATTTTGGTTGAATTGAAAGTATTGACTGAGCTATGTTGGTACAGCTGTGCAGAAATGATGGATGAAAATAGTTTATTATTTGATAACAGTACTTTTACAATACAAAATGTGATGCTTTTGAGTAAGGATGTGTATAGGCCTGATGTATCAGGCATTGTAATCAGTCAGTTTCAGTGTAAAGCTATAAGAAGGCCAGCAGTTTGTTTCCACCACATGACCTACGCACAGAGATTTAAACTTGTATTTCAAAGGCTGTCCTCCAGGGCTGCCCATAGGCACTCCAAATGGCTCAGTCAAGTAGACATTTATAAAAACAACAACTACTTGTCCTACTATGGGTCAGAGAAAGGAACGTCAACATGGATGGAAGCTAAAAAGCACGACTTTGAGAGAACAAGTGAAGCAGTATCCGTCTGGTACACTGCACAACTTACAATTTAACAACAAATTATGCCAAGAAAATGACAATAGACTGGCATCTAAAAACATTGGTTAAGGTCTGAGATGAATAGCAAGGGGGAATCATCTGTCAGCTGGGTAAAAGACAGCTTGAGTCATGAGGTCGGGATTTTACAGATTCATTCTTAAGTGCAAGACCAAAGGTTGGGTTGAAGGCCAAAGAATGAGCATCAACCCCCAAAAATGCAAGGTCCTCCATGTCTGCCATGCTAAGCGTCCCCCATTCCTGCCCTACTCACCATTGTTCAGGACTCTCTGGAAACCTGTGAAGCAGACAAAATCCAAGGAGTTACTATTCAAAGCAACCTGAAATGGGACAAACGGGTTGATCATATGATCACTGCGGTCAACAGGATACTGTTTGCAGTATGCAGACTAAAAAAGTCTGCCACTGACAACCTTGACATGGTTTCTATTCACACTGGCTACATATGCCCCGCACTGGAGTACTCTGGCACCGCTCCCTCACTGTTGGGCAGTCAGCAAGGATGGAAGATACAGAAACTTGCCTACTGGAATATTTTTGGGCATAATGTCGTGTCTAGGAAACGGAGTCCAAAGGAGTCCAAATCTCCAATTTGTCGAAAAACATCTTTACGAGGGAATCAGACTTTATTTAGCACAAGTGCATAAAGCCGGACCAAAAACATGGAGCCGGACTGCCATTTTTACACCCATTTTGTACACAGTTAAAACATCATTCTGGCCAATCACCCACACTGTTCTTATCTTAACTCCTCCTAAACCATCAGCTGACTTGGCAGCGCTACCGTCTTGGTTCTGAAACCAAGAAAATCGCCCTATTGATTTCCAAAACAAAAAAGGATTTTATTACATACATCTTGCTTTGTAGGCTGTATTTTTTACAAAATGGAATCATTAACATAGGAATCATGTAAAACACGGTGCTATTCACTATATAGTGTTTTCCAGAACTTTCTACGACCTATAGATATTTTTTGGTACTTTTTGCAGCATAATAATCATTTTTGGTACTTTCCACTTCATATTAATTATTTTGCTCAACTTTAGATTACACATGGGTCACTTATGCACTTCTAACACAAACGTATCAGCAGTAAATAATTGAAAATATACAGACATACTAAACATTTAATTAATATTCTCTTCTAAGTGAGTAAATGTACGTTGCATTCTTTGCATTCTTTGCTCTCATTTCAACAGTTTCACTGTGGTTTCTTGCGTTTTCATAAGCTCAGCTGTAATTAATGTTCTAGGTTAATTTGATTGGATAACAAGCAGCGTACATGTGATATATTGATTATAAGCCACTTATATATAGATACACTTCTGGCATGAATCATTAAGAGTTTTGGAGAAACCAGCTGTATAGTCATATCAGACACCCCGTGTCCTTGACTGTCTACATAGTTCAAGACGGGGCCCCCACCGCCAGCTGGCTGCTTTATTCAACTCCAGTTACATATGGGTTCACTGTGTAATTGTAGCACAATTTAGCAGTTAATCAGTTTGAAACTATACAGGGTACGTATCATACTTTAATACGGATATATTGATACACTTTTAGCATAAATCATCGAACGTTTTGGAGGAACCAGCCTGCTCATCATGGTGGAGTCTGATTTTGACTTGTGATTGTTTGTCATGCTTTTAGGAGGGAGATCTTTTGTTCTGTGAATTTCCCCTACAATACCACCTACTCAGATGTATTATCAATCCTGAAGTTACCCTCTCTGTCTGACAGATGTTCCAGCCTGTGCCTTTGCAATGGCAAAAAGCTTGCATCTGGAAGACCAGAAACAGAGAGAATCTCAAAGTTATGGAAGAGTTTCAGTGACCTTTGATTTAAAATGTTTCCGTAATCATAGATCTATTAATAGTTCTATCTATCAGTTCACAATACAACATGTTCGCAATAAAAAGAATCTCGCAAAACCTTCTTACTCAGTTGACAAGGCCAGGGCACAGAAATAAAGAAAAATACTATTTCATAACATAAGCATATAATGTTGACCATGGTAAATGTAAAATATATTTATATATTTAAATTAAATCAGATTAAATCCCCCCCCCCCCCCCCAATTAAAAAAAATAAATAAATAGTATATCGTTGTCAAATCCATTTTTAAAATAGCCTGAAATGCTTTGCTCCAAAGCTTATCTCTCTCTATAACAGCTCCAGGAAGATTCTAATGTGAAACAGAGAGAAGACGTCCCAGATTAAGCAACCTTGAATTCAGATTCATTTATAAAAGAAAAGATGTGATTTTTTCCTCTTGTCTCTTGCTCTACAAGAATTCCCCTGCATGTACTCATTCATGTGTAAATATGTCATTTGAAATGAATATTTAATCTATAACCACATGTGCTTTGTACAATGCAAGAATAGTTATAAGTGGCTGTATATGTTATTATCATAAACAAAGACACATAGAATATACTTCATATCACCTATTTAAATTGAGGTGATTTACAATATAGTGTAGTGAATAGTCATAACATCCTTAATCTTCCAAAGCAGTTCAAATGTTAGTGTAGTAAGGGGGTCAAGGTAAGTATAACCAATATGGCAGTTTGTCCTCAAAATTGGGTAGTGAATTCACAAACATCATCTGTTTGCATGAGTTTGGTGGTCATTTAAATTACCGAATCAAATTCCTGATTAAATGGAGAGCTCAACTCAGTTTAGGGCACAAAGCACTGTGATGTTTAACTAAATCCCCTCTAAGTATGAATGGAAATGGCACATTACTCAATGGCCTGACACTGAATCAAATCAAAAGCATAACATGAGGACTGCAAACTGTCCACGTGTTGAGCGTCTCTGAAGGGTCTTACCTAATGAACAGTGTGATCCTGCTAAGGGTTATTACACACAGACATCTGTGGTGGCACTTCCCCATAGCATAGTAATCCATACATCATAAGTCAGTTAAAATTGGCCTTTGTTCTGTTATTGAATGAAACCTGCTTTCAGTTAAAATGGTTCCTGCAGACATGCGCTTACAGTTTGCCAGTGTAATAGCTCTCTCTGCTCCTGGCCTAACACTATCCTGCCTAAGGTTTTATTGATCCAAGAAAGGACAGATTTTGAGCTTCAATTTTAGTGCAGATATTGACCTATGTCTGCCAAAACAAAGAACCACTGCATGTAATACCCCTCAAAAACATACATACTGTAGTTATACCTTATTTGAAAAATGGTTTACAGTTCATAGCCCATTATTTTCGTTCATGAGAGGAGAGCACCAGGCATGGGCGTGCCCCCTCAGTTTGAATGGGTATGACATCACTGGCACTATGACATCATGCTTACTTCAGTCTGCCATTCAGTGCAGTGGTTATATTTGGAGATGTGGAGGTGGTATCCAGAGGGCTGTGTTTTTGTTCTGGCTGATGAGCCACATATCAAAATGCCAAAAGAAGCCAGTAAAAAGCATTACTGTAGAAATCTGCAGGCACAGACTCTGTAGGAAATCAGGATCTGGATGTTAAAATGGGGTGTGTCTGCGTGCGTACATGCCTGCGTGCATGCGTGTGTGTGTGTGTGTGTGTGTGTGTGTGTGTGTGTGTGGTGTAATGCATTACAATGAAAAGACAATAGAACTACAGTGGGCATATTTGAATAGTTGTTGTAAAGGTCTGTCCATGTAGACCACAAGGCGGGCTTTCCACTGCAGTTTGAAGTGAAAGAAGTAATTTAGAAGACTGAAGAGTTCTCATAGTTTCATGAGTTCACCGTATAAACTAGCTATGTCCCTCATGAGCAAGTAAGCAAGACTTATTTGCTGCATTGTCTGCATTATCAAACTGCATCGTAAATTCAGAGTCATCAGTTTGCACTTCAAGTTTCTTATGGACATTGTTGTATCACTCTCATAAACAGCTCCTTTTATTTGCAGTGCACGAAGAGCTTCGATATTGAGCTTTCATGGCACTTGTAGGGATATGGGGAACATTCTTTACTGTGTCATATATTACTCTGGAATTATATAGGTAATATAACACATCTATGGTGCAGTGCAGTGGTTACCCGCACCGCATCTCGTACTGTTAAAGCAGTTTAGGCCATTTGTTTTTATGTATTACTTCATTTTATGCCATAATTGTATTCCTTATTCATGCAATATGTTGTTTTCCCTAGGTTAACATAGCGAATGGGCAATAACATAGCACAGTGACTGGTTGGATCAATGTGCCAGAAACATCATCTAGTGTATGCTATATAAAAAATGAAGGTTAGAATATATCAAATAAAATCACCACATTAGGTCCTTTTGTGTCTGCTTCTTTACAACTATCAATTTGGCAGCTGTTATGTAAACCATTGTGTCTGTTTTACTGCGGTTGTTCTCAGGAAATATAGACGGTTGGATGATCACCTTGATTCACCCCAACTTAGTTCTGTCTGAGGCCTTGAGCCAAGCAATCGCGCTTGGGCCTGTCATGATAAGCAAAAGATTGCTGAGAGAGCTGTTCCACACTATAGATGTATTTCATTAATAGGAGATAAGCTAACAATTTAATCACAATTTAACATGGACTAGTGTATGCACTAATCTGAACTTGGAATTTCAGTTTTCTGGAAAGAAAATAGAAGAAACTTGGTAAGATGTGTCTGAGAGCACTTTGACAGCACTAAAGGACCCAATTCCTGTTGTTACCACTGGTTTTGCCCTGTGATTCATTGGGCTTCTTGGAAATTTCACCCACACAGAGGACATTTTACTGAGTTATTTTAATGTTCACAGAGAAGCCCTCTTCAGTCAGAATGAAGTCTGATTGGCAGAGGGAGCCTGGTTTTTCATTACTGGGAGCTCATGGAGAGATGCCCAGTTTTGTTTTCATGTTACATCTAGTTTTGTGTGTCTTGGATTAACCAAATTCAAAGGTTGTTTTAAAGGAACCAGGGCTCTCCACAATCACCATAAGGGCATCATAAGGGGACGGGTTATTACCCTGACTATCTGAATCTACCTATATGGGTAATAAAATATGTGAACTGGGGCATGTAGGATATTAATGGCTAAAAGATAACTTCTTGTGTTCTGAAATGAAGCCATGGTAGCTTTGCATGGATGACTCATTGCAGTTTTCTGCCCTGTGGTATGTCTGTGGTATACTTTACCTTTGAAAGTGTACAATATAGCTGTAAAGTGCTGTACTGATAGCTGAACTTAATTGGGAGTTTTAGACTCAATTCCTGGGTGGGATAGGCTATGACCATTCCACCCTTGAGCGATGCACTCAGCTTGACTTGCTTATGTGAAATGTCATGCTGTATGTATTTGGTGAAATTGCCCTGGGTTAGGCTGTCTACTAAGCACATACACAGTAAGGATTACTATTATGACTGACATCCTCAATGCAGTCTTGTTTTGTAACGGAAATATATAAGGAGCATATTGAAGGTTCCCGAGGCTCAACAGAGCATGATATATTCAATCTGCATTTTTAAAGTATTCAGCATATTTTTGAAATTAAACATCCTTTTCAAGAGATTTTGCATTTTTCTGAGAGAGAAATATACAGAGAGAGAGAGAGAGAGCAAGCGAGAGGGCGAGATTCTCACTTTCTCTCTGTTCTTCACTGATCTGCATTAAGGCCCACACACTCCTGCCCACGCTGTTACATTCCCAGCACTAGCCTACTTCTGTCTCCTCTCTGTCTCGTGTGCCTCCCTTGATAGTGCCTCCCTTGATAGACTTCTGCAAATTATATCACCCCATCATCTCCAATGATGTACAGGTTTCCTCTATTAATTACATTGTTTATTTACTAGTAGATGTCTACACAAGGCGTGACTATTTTACCAATGTACCTGGCATTTATCCATTTATAAATCTGGAAACTTACTGTTTTGAAGCACATCAGGTTAAGCATCTTACTCAGTGATGAAACAGCAGTGCTCCAAATGGGATTTCAATCCTGGTCTTTAGGTACAAGCCCAACCACTTAATCACCCCATATTGATACAGTGTCCATTTGAGGCTGGTAATGTACACATTTGAAAGGGCAAAAGTCTCTCTCTCTCTCTCTCTCTCTCTCTCTCTTAGACACTGCCTCTCTCTCTGGCTCTCTTTCTCTTTCCCCCATTCTGTTGCACTCTCTCAGTGATTTAAAGAGGAAAAAAGAGGGAAGTTAAGCGACTATAAATAAATTCAATACTGGTATTGACCTGCTGTAGGAATGAGTGATCATTCTCTTGGGTGCCCTCCTGTTTTGAGTTTGTTGTGTTCCAGCCATTTCTCTGGGCCTCATCTATTTTAGATGTAATAAACCACAGAGATTCAGTGTAGCACAGTGCTTAAGTGCAGGAGTGTGTATTGCATCGCTGAACAGCCGTGATACCAAGTTGTTTATAGGAATGATGGACTGCACAAAATCTTCTGAGCTGGAGGAAAAAAAGTCATTAATTATTGTTATCATTATTATTTGTACTATATTTTACTATGAGCCAGAACCAATACCCACTTTAGCAAGGACTCATTTTAGTTTTAATAAAACTGTTAAATTAAATGGTTGACCATTTTATAATTTTCCAATGGTTTATTACAAACTTGCAGAAGTTGCCTTTTTCTAAGTAATTGGAGTAAGAAAACCATTTGTACAAGTAGAAAAACATTAAATGTAGTCAGAAAATAATAATTATATTTTTGTGCCTTACCACCCATGGAGGTACATCTGAGAATAGATCTGTATCTGATCACATCTTTTTCTAGAGTGTTGCAGGCTCCCAAACAAGGCATAACTCACCCCCAGGACAAATTGACATGATGGTGCACATAAAGCACAACTGCACTATGTATCTGTGAACAGATATAACAGCAAACATGTTTTCTGCCGTGGGCTGTGTGATTGATCTTTACAGGGTCGTCTGTACTAAATATTGGGTCCATCTGGTCATCCCTCCTGAGTTTATTTTATTAGTGTGATTGCGAAGCACCTCTCACAGTGTGTGACCTATCGACACCAAACCATCTAGAAATGTCTGGCTTGGTCCAGAATGGTGTGCTTGTTCATAGCTTTTTGATATTTTCCCATTCATTTCCAATATATTTCAGCTTTTTCAAGGAAAAAAGTCCCATAGGAATGAATGGTGGAGTTTTCAGTTTCTAGAGTGGTGACAGTTGGAACTTACATTTTTCAAAAATGCCATTAATCGCTTTTGAGAGTACATGCACAAATACATTAGAATGTTCAGCGTTCCATACTAATTCTCTCAAGCTTTTGAATAGTACTTATACTTTTTGAATTATGAGCATTTAAGTCTCACACTCTAGTCTCTCTCTAACGGACAGTCTCCAGTTCAGCCAATCCACATTATTTATGCAAATTAGCTATATGCTACACCTGCACACCTGCACACCAGCTTGTAAATGCAAATATTTAAACACCATAGTATTAGCAGTAGTAGCAGTAGTCCACAGTAGTAATAATTTGCCACAATCACACTCCGCATTTTCTTTAGGAAATCTTTAGCACCACTCTAGTTCTGTTTGATATTCCATTGATTTATAGACAAACACTGAAGGGTATGGCAGCAGCCTGGAAAGCAGAATGTGAATATGAAACCTGCGGGCTACACAGCTGGCTTCTTCAGCACTCTGTCAGCTCTGGCTCTGTGTGCCTCTGTGTGCCTCTGTGTAGCAGGCTGTCTGCGCAGTGCCTGGGCTGGTGCAAAGAGGTTATATAAGGACACTCAGCGGCACTGTTCTCAAGAGGAGCTGATCCACTCTCTAATGGACCCAAAATGCCATTCCCAATTTACATCAAAAGCGCTCACACCTTTCCCATGAATATAAATGTTAAATACTGCAAGCATGTTTTCTAGCTCTGTATGAATACATTCTGAAACCATATTGAATGCCTCTGCCAGCTCAGTCATGTATGGCGGGTCATAGCTTGATGAGAGGGGGCTGCCTGCCTCCCCCTTCAGTTTTATTAAATATCGATGGACATCAGAACCTTCTGCAGGCTGCTTTTCTCCATCTAGTTTAGCGTCCTTCTTGCTGCCATTCTGTATTGCGGTTCTCAACATTCCCGTATGCATGTGCTCTTGCACTTGCAGATTAACGTAACCAACCACATGAATGTGAAATAAAATGTCATGCATCACTTCACAATCGCTTAAATACCTGGCACTTCTTAGGCAAGAGGGCAAACATGAGAGGTGAAAAAAACTATGTTACATAAGCTTGTGCTTGCTCACAGAAGACAATTTCACAGTCATTTGCAACACTGTAATACACTGCATGAATTGCACTGGATGAATGGATTATTTTAAGTACCTGCCTAATTGGTTTGTGTGAATGAGTTGATCCAAATTATTTTTTTCATCAAAATGCAGTTGACATTTTCTGATTGGCAGGACAGGATTGTCCCTGAATGCTTGTGCTAATCTCTTAGCCCAACACCTCTTCCTTTCTCATGAGTGATGGCCTTCCTGAGACAGTTATACTTCAGCAACAGACCCAGGGTACCCATTTAACACCCAGGGCACCTGTTTAACATTGTTTCCTTCTTTTTATTCACAGCAGTCACAAACATTGGCATTTATCTTGTCATCTTTCGGCCATGTTTGAATTTTGTGATGACAAATATCCTGTTAAAGCTTTCATTTCACAAACAATGCTAAAGTTGGCCCAGATTCTTTGCACAATCTGTATTGTTTTAAACCTCTCCCCCCTTTTTTTTTCACACCAAATTTGGAAAACTCAATTGTATTTATCAGCACAAACTACCACAACCTCCACTGTCAATTTAGGAGAGTGCAGACAAGTATGCGCTCTTATCTGAAGCGTGTGATGTGAGACCAGGGCTCCAGGTTGACCAGCTGGGTTTGCCGATGCATGAGAAAATGCTATACCATACGGTAACATAACCTGCCGTGTTATTAAATATGCCGTCAGTGAAGGAGTATTGAAAGGAGAGCAGCAGCCCCGCGACCCAACTTAATGGGCTTGTAGCACTGTTAATCACTAAACGCTTCCATCAAACAATGTGTCAAACAATGCATGAATACATTGCAGATACCATTGTTTTCTTTCATTTATTCCACTCCCATAAAAAATGACTCACTCAACATTTTATATCACTGATTTAACGAAGAAAATATGAATTCGAAAATGAGTAATTTCATGAGCTCCTTCAGGGTATGCACCCAAAAGTAACAACTATTCCTTTTCAAGCTCCTTATCAGGCCTGGGTCTAATACACATACCTATTTGTTTTGGATTCAAATAGTCTGTGCTCTATTGATATTGCCTGGTGCAATTGAGCATGCCAAGAGCACCAGATGGTGGGGTTTGCACTTTTTGAGAGTATTTCATGGGTTACCACTAGACAAGACAAGCACTAGACAAGCTCTGTAAACTAAGTGTAGATCAAAAACAAATATTTGACCCATGCCTGCTGCTTATCATAGATTCTTGTTGTTATTCAGACCATAACTTTGAGGTTTGTATCTCTGAATTTCTACTATAATTTATCAATGAAAAGAGTTTAGGTGTGTACAATTATTGGAGGCATCTTTGTATGTGAATGTCTCTAACTGGTTGTCGCTGGTTACTGTATTACAATGGTAATGACACTGGACTTTGGACCCAAGGTTTGTAAGGGTGCTGCTCCATGTGGTACTACAGTACCTGCAGTTTTATTACATAACCCACATACTCAGAAATATGAGAAGGGGCCGGGGGTATGCTGCAGTTGTTGGCCTGCCACCCAGCTCTGACCAAGATTAATTTCATAATTTCACAGGAGGAGTTTGGTTTAGAGCAGATACGCTTTAAGGTCTTGACTTCTATCTATTCTATTCAAGCCTTCAAAAAAAAATAATGATTTGTGTTTGGTGTGTATTACTGATGAAAAGATAAATTAAATAGAGCAGGGTAGAGGGGACACAACCCAGTTATACAAAGGTTTTTTTTAAAGAGTTTAAGCATACTGTATATGCCAAAGGCGGGGTGAGGGTAATGAAATATCCCAATATTCAATCTCAGCATATGGTGGAATTTTGACATTTTGTTGAGAATAATCACACGACTACCCACAACCCATTGCCTTCCCAAAACAGCCATTTTTCAGAGTGGCCCAGACTGCCTTTGCTGTGACAGGCTCATTTGTATCCCGAGTGCTCCTAATGGGTCCTGTCAACCAATCAAATGTATAGAGCACAGCATTGCTTGGGTAGACAGTTTTGCTTATAGAGCACAATCTCTTCCATAATTCTGTTGGCTGGGAATATTATAAGAGGGGTGACATTATGCTCTTTATCAGGGGCAGCCAGACAGGCGGGAGGGGGAGGGGGGTGCTGTTGATGATGTCATGATTTGTTTATTCATGCATTTCTCATGTATCTTTTCTTTAATCACACATGCATTTTATGTATAAACTGAATTAGATGTTGTGCAGTTACGTTCTTTGTAGTTTCATTTTTCATTGGAGTTTAGAGGGAAATCGCACAGCTTACTGTACATTGATTAATGGGGCTACTATTATCTATGGAAGGAATAATCCATGACAAGGTGTGATTTCAAACCCTTGACATGGATTAATCTGCATACTGTATATACCACAGACTTGCCAGATACTAAAATTTAATGGAGGATCCTTAATATTTGGAGGTAATTCACCCTCAAAATATAAAGGTTTTGCTGGCACTAACTAATTGAAGCCAAGGAGACTACTGTTGCAGCATGTTGTTGGCATGGTTACATACTGTAGGTTGGTTAGCTCAAAATAGAGAAGCTATCTATGTTGGATAAATTCAAGGTTTCAAACGAGGCTGAGGTTGTTTTGTTATTCGTAGCTTCTTGTTCACAATTTCTGGTCCAACTCACCCTTTTAAAGTCATTTGTTATTTGCAGCTGCTTATTCACAATTTCACAGGCTGATAATAGTTTTTAAAGGCTCAAAATCGTATGGCCAGGCAGCGTATGAATTTAGAATGATGATTAAATTTAACCTGAACTACCTAACATCATACGAATTTAACACACACCATTATCATCGTTAATTGAATGCACACACCTAATTGCATGTATGGACACTCAACAGAATGTCTTAAAATAATGAATTTTAAGGTATAAATTGGATGTCTCTGAGACAGATTGACAGGTTCTATAAATTCCACACCTACAGTGTAGGCCCCACCACTTCCTCCTTCCTTTGAGAAAATGCGTTTTCTTTGTGCCCTGGCCTTGCATCAAAATTAATTTCCTTTCCCAGACATTCGTTCTCGGTAGCCATGGCAACACCATTTCAGGCTTTGGCTCTTGACAGTATGTGACAGAAGTGTCCGATCACCCAGCTTTTGTGAAACATTCCCTTAATCGTTCATGCTGGTAAAAGGAGAGCTGAACATTTTTCAGGCTTGAGGGCATGTGTCTATAATTAATCTTAAACTCTTTAAAAAAAATAACTTTCCTTTGTGATCTTCTTTGGATGAAATCAACTGAAACCCCTAAATACCTTGGTCAGTGAGCCGAGAATATCATTCCCATACAATTGTGGGATTGTTCGACTGCCGTCGATTGTGTCACACTCCAAATCCATATATGGCTAATACCTGCAAGGAGCTCTTTCCTAACCCTGTCTTCAGTGGTCTGTTGCTGTTGATAATTACTTGTACTGTATGTGCTCGCACTTTAAAATCCCTGCATGGCTCCTGAAATCCGGAACAGCATTGGCAGCATTGTAGTGTAAATGATGGCACTTTGCATAATCGCATGCCTGCTGCACCAGTTAATGGCAGCTGTGTTTTGCCAGAAGGTACCACTTCATTAACACTTCATGCGGGACGCCTCGTTAATTGACATTAGCACCATTTGTGCTAAGGAAGAATCTCTATATCGCTAAAAAGAAGGCAGGCCTCTTTTTCTGCGGGCTATGCATCACACATCCACTGTGTGGGTTCATATCAGAGTGCAAGTCAGCTCCATCCCTTGAAGGGCAAAGGTGAAGAGCGCGTGGATGACCACACCCACAACAATTGATTGACATGTCTAAGTGTTTCTTTGCCTGTAAGGTGCATGTTCAGCTAATAGGATTAGCTGGCTAGCTATACCCAACACTGTCTACAGAGGTCATTCCAACCCTTTGTTAGTTTGACAGTAAAATGCTTGCATTTTCTCTGACTGGGAAGAAAACAGCTGTGTCTCTGATTCCAGTAATCCATAACAAGATGGCTCTTTGGATCGATAACTAATCACAGAATGATTAGAAACAGGCACTTCCACGATAGTACACTCACTTGTGTTGATGGCTGATGAGCAGAACAAAGTGGAAAAGGAGAGAGCCTGGAAGAAACAATATGACTATTCAGTAGCTGAACTATCATCAATTCAAATAAACAGAAAGGGAAAATGGTTATTCTTTTACATGTGTGAATGTTGTGCTATACCTTTAACTTTCAGTGATGGTCCTCACATATTTAACGTGCTCGACTCAGTTTATGCTTCTGTGCCAACATCACGTGAGGTAATGCAGACCCATTTACATTTATTTGTGTTTTACCATTGCTAATGTCCCAGGAGGGCTTTAGGAGGTATACAGCCATCACTAATGGTGACATATACAAATGGTGTTGTGGAAGAATATTCATCTTAGTTGTAACACTAAAGCTTTCCACAAATTAGGAATTATTACCAGAATAAGATAACCCTCACTACATTTACAGAGCATACACATACATTATAATTGGCCTATTATCAACAATGGTATTCCCAAATGTCCTTGAAAAATAGATGGCGCATTTTTGATTGTTTTATTTATCTTTTCTATGTGTAGTAGTTTTTGCATTCACTTTAATCTGGGTTCGTATTAAAATAAAATGAAATAACATAAGAAATAAGAAATAAAAAGGTGGTCTTCACATTCATCTGTTTTTTGCTTCAGTGTGTATGGTAGAAACATGACTGTGCACTTAGTGGAAAATCTGCAGGATCACAGCTGATGACTCAATGAACATGTTTGTCCACCCCTGGACTATATTCTCTAGCCCTGATAGCCTGACATCTTCCCTTGGAATCAAAACCATTACGAGACTTCATGCTTCAGATTTTATCTGCCTCTGGCAATCACTGTTATTGTGAGCATTCACAAAAGTAATTTCAACATTATTGTTGTCCCTTTTTCTTATTTTTCTTCTTGAATCTAACATTTTAGATTTTAATAAAAAAATAAAGATGTCAATTAAACAATTAAATGCAAAGCCTTCATTACTAGTTCATTACTATAATTTTGTTTACTTCACAGCATTAAAACTACAGAACTATAGCATTGTGCCAAACCATATTGTCTCCAAGTTTACTGGCATTGTGTAAACTTTCTAAGCATTATCCACTTGAACTACAAAAAAACAACTTAAGTTATATTAAAAACAATTCTTACATTCACAATGTGCATGACTTTATGTATGTACAGGCTCTGTAGGCACGATTATTGAACTGCTGTGGACTGTCTTGAAGTGTATTTTCTTGCTTTAGACCAGAAATGCCCTATACCTGCTATAAGAAGGCCAGCAGGTTGTCAAGAAGCTTCTCTAGAATAATTGCATTATCCGTCATTGCACACAAACTGCCTAGGGCAGTTGAAAACATACACTAAAACTAAAATAGTGTTTGCAATAACTTGCAACCTCACAAGTTGAATTTCTTAGCCTTTTTATATTGTATAGTTCTGGTCTTTGCAATATAATTCATCCTTGAAATGACAAATGTATTTTCTTGCTTGACTATACAGCAGGGCTTCCTAAACTCATCCAAGGAAAAAGCTACCTTTGCTGCCTTATTTAGGTTTTGTGGGATGTTTACTCAAGCTGTGCCCAATGATCTTTCTTTTACCTGACCACTTACAGTAAAGTACATTTGATTGCCCATGAAATGCAAACAATAAAACTCCAACTTGAAAGTAAAATTATCCATTGGATCCTCCAAATAACCGCAAAGCTCCGCAAACACATTTACACTCCCATAATAGCCAGCGAGCTGCGAATTATACGGATTAACTCCAGCGGCTACAGACGAAAGTAAAGACGATTGAAGTTGAGTACACAAAAATCTCTTTTGTAAATGGCGAAGTTCTCACGGAACGGTATCCACAACCGTGAATTCAATGTCAATATGAAAACAACATCAATGCAGGATCTAGGCAAGTTCCTGTGTTCCCTAATTACAATCAAGGCACTCTGCGATGATAGCTTATGACTGAAGGCTCCGTCCTAATCATTCTAATTCACTTGTGAAAAAGGCACTAATGACAGAGCCGGGTGGCTAATGCGCTGCAAGCTCGGAGAGTACGCCGTGTCTTTGGCTGGAGTAATGGACCATGCTGTAAAACCAGCACAGCCGGACACTATGAAGGGAGAGAGGGAGTGGACACAGACGCAGCAACACACTGATCTGCATTGAAAATGGGATTTAATATCAGCCCCTCTTATGGGAGTATGACTGGTTCTTAGATGAGGATTTGTGGCTTTAGCTCAGTAGGTTATCAGTGCATCATTGTGCACTGTTTAGCCAGTGAGTGCAGTGAACCCATGTTCCAAACGTGCTACAACCCTCCTTACCCTGCAGCTATTATGGGTGGCCTTGGGCTTGCAGTGCCCAAACTGACCTGGGATCTGTCAGAGTCCCTGAGTTTGACTCCTTACAGCATGGCAGCTGGTTCACCAAGATCACAGGCTGTCAGCGAGATGGATGGGACCTGAATGAACTGAGGCAGGGTGCAAGTCGGCTAAAGCCCATTACTGCCTCCCACAGGGAGGGCAATCACCCAGAAATCTTTTCTCTGTTTGGAAAAGGTGAAGGGCCATGCATTGTCTCCAATTCTGCAAAGATATTGTATGGACTCAGTCATTTCTCAGACCGATTTCTTTCCCTTCACTGGGACCACAGTGTCAGCCATACATACAGGACATACAACAGAGATCAGCGACCCTCCATGGTATTGATTCTTGGATTTGAGTCTTGAGTTTCATCTGATTTGGTTTGGCCACTGTTTCAATCATTCACATAATTATATTTTGGTACAAAAATGTGTTGGGGGTGGATTTAAAATGCGATCAAATTTTTGTTGTTAGTTACAAGTGATTCCTAATAAATGCATTTGTTTGCCTGCATTATATTGGTAATTAGGAGTGACATGATAATCTCACTTTATGCAACCAAATTTCAGTGGTGAAAGGACAAAGGCAATGGTGGATGTAATCCAGATGTAGAAGGTTTAGTACAATCAACCAGTCAGAAAATATTGTCTGCTGATATGAAAGTAACTTCAACCTAGCCATGATTTTTATGATGACATATTTGTACTTTATTTGTAAATTGCCCTGTAAGAAACAGCAGAAAAGTACCACAGCCCCCAGCAGTGGGCAGTATAAGGATGCTTTTGCTGGTGGGATAAATAATGCGCAATCCGTCAACAGAGTGCTTATTAATAGTATAGCATTAATTGCCTATTTTTTATCATACATTTATGTTTGCACAGGATATTTAATATGGGCTATTCATGTTGGGGAAATGTACACATTCAAACAAGACTCCAGACTCCAAATTGAAACTATCCATTTTAAAAGTTGTTAGTGAAGTTGTCAGTTTCTTGGCAAGCTAAATGTACCACTGTAACAAGCAGGATTGTGAAATGCTTTGCCTAACAGTATCAAATGATTAACCCTCCTATTATGTTTATTATGTTATGTCAATTTGACCCCATTCAGTGTTTGAAAAAAACAGTCATCCTTTTTTTCATCTTGATACTGTATGATTTCTTTCATTTAAAATTTTGGTGGGATTAAATAGTAAACATGCAATACACATAATGTTTTCAGAAGTCCTGTACCAACTGTGCATTTGTTGCATGGGCTTATTTTGCCCATCTGTCGCTGTAAGGGGAAATATGCTACTATTTTTATTTTTACCTCAGATTTCTTTGTGGATAATTCTGGTGGCCCATACAGGTGCTAAACTTTAACTTTCTGTACCTCAGGGAACTCTTAACATAATAGGGTTGAATTGTCAATAAAATGTTTTACATGGCTAGTACTGACCAACTGTAACTTATTGAAGGACCATTGTTTTTTAAGTAACATTCACTTGGAATAATCCACTACTAAAAAGCTAGTGCATAATGACAGTTTCGGCGGCACGGATGGTGCAGTGGGTAGCACTGCCGCCTCACAGCAAGGAGGTCCTGGGTTCGAATCCCCGTCGGCCGGGGCCTCTCTGTGCGGAGTTTGCATGTTCTCCCCGTGTCTGCGTGGGTTTCCTCCCACGGTCTAAAGACATGCACGTTAGGCTGATTGGAGAGTCTAAATTGCCCGTAGGTATGAGTGTATGAGTGTATGAGTGTGTGAGTGAATGGTTTGTGTGCCCTGCGATAGACTGGCGACCTGTCCAGGGTGTATTCCTGCCTTTTGCCCAATGTATGCTGGGATAGGCTCCAGCCCCCCTGTGACCCTGATCAGGATAAGCGGGTTCAGATAATGGATGGATGGATAATGACAGTTTCAGTTTACTACACTGTAATAATTAATTTAAAAAATGTTGCTCAATTTCCAAACCTTTTATCTGCAAGTTTAGATGTTTTTTTAAAAAATGTGTTTTGCTTCTAAATCTTTCATTTGATTATCTAACCTTTATCTACCAGTATTTTCTTGGTTGCTTTGGATATCATATGACAATTGTTCAAAGACATCCAAAATATTAATGTTTAGTGTCCAGCTCTTGATGTGTGATGGGCATTAGTTGGAAAATACTAGTATAAAGCTTTCTCTGACCAAAGGGCACATAACAGATTTCCTGTCGGGAAGGCAATAATAGACAGTCACACATATAGTGCTAGATATAAAAATAAATACCTCTTACACCGGCAACGTTTTTTTGTGTTTAACACTTTTTTTCTGTTTAACACTATCCAAAAATGGTTGCAAGTTCCATAGGTAATCTCAAAGCGTGCGCTGTATATTGTGAAACTTCACAAAGTGTATGTGTGAGAGAACTGCATTTCCGTATGGTAACTGCCTACGGATATTCTGGCCACAATGAAAATACAGCCATTGACACGGCACAAAAACATGTGGCTTTTTTCTCCAGTAAGCTCACTCTTCCAATCAGACTCTAATTTGTGCCCCCCATTCACTCCTACACTCTGTGATTTGAATAGGTTTTGATTAATAGCCCCACAATTGCGATACCCAGTGACCGCTAAATGTAAGTGCCACTGCTAGACCTCTTTTTTCAGTGACCATCAAAGTGTCACTGGTTACCATAGTGATGTGGTCAAAGCCTGCAAGATGGGACTGAATGCCCTCTTAATAAAGCAACACGTGAAAATGCTTTATTGCCTGAGCTTCAGGTGGTTGATTGGCGTTACTTGTTTTTGAATACAAAATTGAATGCAATGAAAAAAGAACTATACCTTAACATTCATCATGCAATCAATGCATACATTGTCATCCAAAATTTTTTACATTATTTACAATGGTCGTTGGAATGAATGCAGTGCATGTGTTAACCTGTTCGGCGATGGTATTGTTCTGCATAAGTGCATATGTAGTGGTGCTGCATGGTGTATCAGTGTGTGACAGTTTGCTACAGTAGATGACATCACCCCCTAAAGCCAGTACGAGTATGATTAGTTCCCATAGTTACAGACATAGGCCTTTTTCTCGGTGAACCGATCTTCTGCTGTGCCATGCAGATGGAGGGTACCACAGTTCCCCATGCGGAAAATAATTCTCTGTTACACCCAGTATAAGCCAAGACTGAAATGGGAAAATAAGAAGTAGAGATGTTTAAGCAGGATAATAATGTTGATATCATATTACAGTATAGTGAATTTTAAGATAATATTTCCATAGCCGTATATAAGAAGAGGATAACGTCTCTGCCCCAAGTGCTACTGTTGCCTGAAATGTTGACATGCCGTAACGAATGATTAATTAGCCCCACAGCAGCTTACTGAAGTGTCAGAACAAAGCTGTCTTAATGCATTAAAAAATAACTGCATTGTTGACCCCTGTTTTGCTGCTTAGGACAGCAAAAGCAAAATTAGATTAAACTCGTCCTCAATAAGATCAAGAAGTCCTCAAGTAAAACAGCTAGCTCTGCTGCAGCAAGATATCAAATGAAAATAAAGCTTGCACTTCAAATGCTTCAAATTAGGGTGCTATTTAACTAAACATCATTTGTTTCAGCTGTGTTGCAGAAGATAATGCCTTAGCTATGGCACTCATTGCTTTGGGAAGTGTTGTGATTATTAGCAGGGAAAGCACACACACTGTAACTCAGCTATTCTTCTTATTTTATTTGTATTATTACTATTATTATTATTATTATTATTATTATTATTATTATTGTTGTTGTTGTTGTTGTTGTTGCTATTATTAGTGTTATTATTGCTGCTGCTATGACTACTAATCATATACCATAGGTGCAAAGGGCATCCTAAGGTTACTGTATATACTTTATGTCGTACTGTCTGTATGTTCAATTAAATTCATGTTGATTATGCCAGCGTGATTCAGCTGAACTGTTTGAGCTATGAACATGCATCTAAAAACATTGTCCTTCACAACTTCACCTTTTCCTCTTTCGTTTCGTTAGTTGTTGGTCAACATGGTTTCAATGTTTTATTGTTTGTTCTGTTTTAATGAAACATTGGTTTTAGTTTTGCTGTCATATTTCATATTAATATGATATCCATTTGATATCAATAATTTTTTATCCAGATTTATACTTTGTGACGTAAATATACCGTATTTTGTTAAGATATACAGTAGGTGCATCTTGTATGTACACTTAATGCAGTTAAAATAGTTGTGCTCATCTGTCTCTCCCCACAGTGTGACAATGCCAAAGGGCTGAGAGCCTTCTTTGATGCTATCTGCTTCGGCCCCAAACACCTGATGATCTTTGGAGGGGTGTGTCCTTCTGTGACATCCATAATTGCAGAGTCCTTAGAGGGCTGGAATCTCGTGCAGGTAGGAGTCTCTTTGGATCACACTTTTTTTTGATTGTTTGTTTATTACGCTTGTGAAGGCATAGTATGTCTAGTACATTTTAAATAAAATGGCTGTTCCAGTAAATTTTATATCAAATTCTTTTTGAGGTTGCAATATTAACTGTGAAGTGCTATGTACATAGACACGCACACATGCACACACATGCACACACACACTAACACACTCACATACCCCCTCCCACACACACACACACATGCCCATGCATACACACGCACACACAAACATACACACTTGTCTGAGCCTTGAGGTCCCCTGCTGGAATTAAATATACCTAATTCAGTGTTCTCAATGGGGGTGGGGGTGGGGGTGGATCCCCTCCTAGTTTTGCCAACCCTAGGAATACCACATATTACTGTGGATCAAGGCAGTGAGAGTTTGTTTATAGGCTCCACTCTGCTGCCATAGCTACAGTACGCATTGCTGGAGGGTATAATGAGGTCATAATGATTTGACCTATGGAGTTCTCCTACATATGGTGTGAGGTCTGCCATGGTGAAAGTCCTTCTGCAGCAAAGCATTCCGCCATTGATTGCTCGGTGGTCAGATGTAGAGAGTGTGTTCAATTTCCTTGATTGAATTCCAGGCACATGACCCATGAATTTGAAAAACAAATGCTATTTCTTATCTCTCACTATTTTTAATTCAAACTTTACCAAGACATAAAGTTGTGGACCAATAGCATTGGTGAAATGACCCAGCAGAAGAAAATTACTAATTTGCCAAAAGAAATCCCTCTGGCATAAGAGCAAGGCATAAGAGCAAGGCCAACAGTGTTGAAGGATTACATTGGCCCCGACGAGGTAACAGGATCAGCTAGAACCATTAAAGCATCTATGTGGGGGGGAATAATTAAATATTAAATAAAGTTTCACACAAGGGAATATTGTAAATGGTTGGCATTTATATAGCTCCTTTATTCAAAGTATAATTGATGCTTCTCATTCACCAATTCACACACAAACACCGATTGGCTGCCATGCAAGGCACCAACCAGCTCGTCAAGAGCAGCTGGGGGTTAGGTGTCTTGCTCAGGGACACTTCGACCCACCCAGGGCAGGATCAAACCGGCAACCCTCCGACTGCCAGACAACTGCTCTTGCCTCTTGAGGCAATGTCGCCAATCTTGCTGACTGTTTGATCAGATGAGAACCCAGAAGAACATTCAAGATGTAACAACAAAAGAAGACAATCAATTTAACAAAAAAACACGTCACCAAAATGGATGCCAGAAATTAGCTAAGAACCAGTCTATACACAGTAGAGAGGGGCGGGCTAGGTATTATAGTATTCTAGTAAGATGGGTACAGTTTAAGCACATTGTAGATAAGACAGCTATATTTCTTTTTCTTTCTATGGGCCCCGCTTACTAAGAACTTCAGAACCAATTATTGGTGCAAATAAGATACCAGGACCAATCATTGATCATGTTATTGGTTTTGTGTGTGCTAAAAGGTTTTGCACACGTTTCCTCTTCCTCAGTAGTGGGATCAATATCATAATAGCAGTGCTGCTGTACCTGCACAATACGAGGCACTTAAAATACTGCAATTTCTGGTATGTTTTGAATTTATCTTTAAAGGCAAAATGTAATATAAAGTGTAATACATATTTTTCTATAAACAAATATATGCAAAAGGGCCCCATATTACCAGGAATAACCTGGATATTTCTTGTTTTTATAGTGGGGATAATTGGTCATGTGAAAAGACATGATATGAGAAGGATCTTAAGTAAAGCATTATCATTGGGTGCACTCAGATGACATTTTTTCTTTAATGGCACAAGATAGATGGAAAAATTTTTTGGCAGGTATATGATTCTTACCATTAATTTTGGAGCTGATTTTCATATCATTTTGATGGACTGGATGTCATCCCATAAAGCAGAGAAATCGCCAAGAACCTGCCACGAGCAGTTGCCTGTGAGCACACAGGGTACCCATAACGTCAAATTGGAGCATGCAAATTGCTTACTTAGTGTTATCGTAAGATACAGCAATCTGTCTGTCAACAAACAGCAGGACATATTTTAAACTGAAAGGAAATGTGCAGATGGGTACTGTTTGTTGAGCAAATCAGAAAAAAATGGATACTTGATAAATTGTACTATTCCATATATCAATGACAATATTCCATGTGATTCAATGTAAATTGTGCTGGCTGGGGTGAAATTCCTGATAGCAACGTGTCTTGAAAATGCACAACATACTTACATATGCACAATGTCTTGAAAGAAAGCTCTTTAAATAGTTGCATGTGTGTTTCCCAAAACATAATGCGAGGATAATTTTTCAAGAGTAACTCTAAAGACATTAATCACCATTAATAATCGCCTCCAACATAACTGAAATGAGACAATAGTCTACCCATTTACTGAGGCAGTTTGAACAGCCTTTTTAATCAACAAAAATTTAACTTGCAGAAGCAGGAGAACATAAGATTACTTTCCCAAAACTACTCATGTCTGAAAAACTCTGAGTGGTATTTAACATGGCATACAGTACACAATACTTGGAATCTCGTGACTAGTCCCAGGGTGTTGTGAAAAAAACTAACAATCGCCATACTGCTTGAGTAGTGATATGTTTTGGGAAGCACTTGTAACATTAAAGATACTTAAAGACATTCTTACCGCTACTACATGCTTTGGGAAACTCACCCCTGACTGTTGAAGAAGCATAGCCATGTGTTAAAATGTGCTTGATTTGAACTACAATGCAAAAACTGGATAGGAATGACAGTAATCATATTGAAAAATCTGGGTGTGAAACGATCACTGCTTTTTGAGATTAAACTGTCTTTGCATGACCTACAACAGGGATACCCTGTCCTATTCCTGGTAGACAGCTGTCAAGGTTTCAGTTCCACTTCAATGCCTAAGAATTTGTTTCAACGAATTTCTTACTAAAACTGAATCTTTCTCAGGTCTAAAAGTGGTAGTGTTTTGAATCAGAGGTTCGATGCGTTGTGTGTTTAGAGATGTTCTTCTGCATACCACTGTTGTGGTGTACTGTGTGGTTATTCGCGTTACTGTCACCTTCCTGTCAGCTTTGACCAGTCTGGCCCTTCTCCTCGGACCTCTCTCATTAACAAGGCGTTTCTGTCTGTAGAACTGCAGCTCACTGGATGTTTTTTGTTTTTCACACCATCCTTAGCAAACTCTAGAGACTGTTGTGTGTGAAAATCCCAGGAGATCAGCAGTTTTTGAGATACTCAAACCACCCTGTCTGACACCATCAAAGTCACTTTGATCACATTGTTTCTCCATTCTGATGGTTGATTTTAACATTAACTGAAGTGCCTGACCCATATCTGCATGACTGCATGCATTTCACTGCTGCCACATGATTGCCTGATTATATAATCACATGGAATGATGCTAAAACACTGAAGGGGTTAAAACTGAATTATGGTGAAAATTACATAGAAGGAATATTTAAATATGAGACCCATTGCTGTTATAGATGTTGATCTTTATTAAGCCTGACAATTTGGAGCTAAATAAGCTCCAGTTCTTGCCTCTGATATAATTATTCACAAACCAATTGCTTTTTTTTTTATGCCAAAGTTTGTGAAATTCTTTGCTAAATATTGTCCCAATTTATCTTTAAGTTTGAGCTAAAATGTATTTGTTTGTTTGGGAATTAGTTATAGTACTAGCAGCAGCAATAAAAATACTACTACTATTACTATTACTAGTAATAATAATAATAATAATAATAATAATAATAATAATAATAATAATACTAATAATAATCATAATAATTATAAGAAGAAGAAGAAGAAGAAGAAGAAGAAGAAGAAGAAGAACAATGTATGTGTTTTATAAGTTAAAATTAAATACCAAATGGTGATTGAGCTGCCTTAGTCAAAACATTTTTTTTTCCATTGCCATCATACGCACAAAACAAACAAAACAAACTGGCCACAAGTCTTCCACTTTTCACCCCTGGCAAAGATGACAGCCATAAGTCTTTTATTATAATTTGTAATAAGTTTAGAGAACACATTTTGAGGGGTTTTTGACCATTCCTCCATGGAGAACATTGATATCCTTAGGCTTGCAATTAAGGACCCCCCTCTTCCATTCAGACCACATGTTTTGATGGATTTAATCTGGAGACTAAGATGGCTATTGCAGCAAATGGATTTTGTTTTCAGGAACCATTTCTGTGTGGATTTTGATGTCTGTTTGGAGTCATCGTCCTGCTGGAAAATCTACCTATCAAGTCTCAGCTTCCTAGCAGCAACAAATTTCCTGCTACTTTGTTGAATTCATTGTCATTAATTCTGGAGCCCACTGTATACCTGGTCTCAGAACCCTACTCTTGCCCCTGTAGGCCTGGGCCAGGAACATGAGTAGCTTGAGGAAGTTGAAACACAGAGTTAGCTCTGATTACCTGCCACTGAAGTGCAGCCTTTTAATCCACAATTGTTCCCTATTTTAAATGTAAATCTCTCCCACATGTTTCTCCCTGTATATCAATTCACAACTCTCTTGTTATCTTTCCCTCTCCATTTCACTGTCTAGAAATAGAAAAATATGCATATAAAGGGAACATGTCATATTTTAGAGATTAAAATGCCTTGAACCTCCAGCAAATTAAGCAAGGATGCATAAATACAGTCTGTGTACATGTATGTATACTGTATATGTGTACAGTTTATTTTTCAAACATAAACATATTTTGTCTTTTTTTGCATGCAATTATAGGAATATTTCTTATATCTTCAAACAAATCTGTTGTTTATGAATACATTGTGGCAGATAGATATATAATGCTGTTCAATTAGCATTTCTGATTGAAATGACTCCCGTAAAGGCAATTATTCTCTGCTTCCACACACGTACTAGCAGGGTTGGGCCACCAGCATTCCCAAAGAAGGAAATCAGTGAAATAACTTTTAGAAGTTTCATTAAATATTTATCATTGCTTTGAAAATATTTGAATGTCTTCTAACTAAAGTGCTTTCATAATGTAATGGTGGTCTTAAATCATCAGTGTTTGACCATTAGTTCCTTAACAAATGAAAACTAAGCACTTGTCCTGGGAGGATCATTTTGGAAGATGAAGAGTTTGATTTGGGAAAGGCAGAATTGTAAGGATGATGTAATCAAGTGCAGAATCCCTATAATAGCTCAGGCATAACTACGGAATGAGTTAGTTGTTAAGGTAAAGCTGAATTGATAATGTGTATGTTGATGATGTTTATTATTTAAGTTGGGCTTATTGTCGCCTATTTTCCAGCTACAATTTACAATTTGTTTAAATTACCGAGTAATAAGACCAGCAATACACAGAATTTGTTTTAAATCAAACATTGTTCAATTTCTAACACTGTGATATTCTGACACACTGATACACACCATTGTGTGAAACTTGAATTCTTTCCTCAAAAGTCTATGACAGAGCACATTATGGATAGGGTGAATCTGAATCAATCATACAATCTGAGCTTTAGTATGGAACAACAGAAAACCACAGGTTTTGCGTATCCATATCCCCGCATAGACACCCTCCCACAGAAACAAAGCTCTATCACAAAAACTCACAGAAAGAGACATATCCCCACAGAAACACTTGCATACTAACAGGCAAATCTCGACAGAAATACATTAACCTAGAAACTGACATCTCCACAGTAACGCTACTCCCACAGAAAAAGACATCTCCACAGAAACAAACTTGCATAGGAACATACTCCCACAGAAACCAACCAGTCTCCATAGAAACACACATTTGAATAAAGGCAGTCCCAGAAACATGCACATGCCCATAGACAAACCCGCACATGCACACACGCACACACACATGCACGCACACACACACACACACTCCTCAAATCAAATGAAATGGTTGAGCAATGCTGTTGTTGTCCGCCCATAGTCAAAAAAGCTTGTTGTTATTGTTATTGTGCACTTTACTTTGCTTTAAAAAAAAAAATCACTGATAAAAGCCTTTGCATTCAACCAATATTTCCTGATAACTGTCCTAAATTGCACGTAACCTTGATTTTAAATTATCACACAAATGAACACAATAAAATCTAACCAACTTTGAGAACATTGAGAAGATTCATTCATTCATTCATTATCCTAACCTGCTTATCCTGAACAGGGTCGCAGGGGGGCTGGAGCCTATCCCAGCATACATTAGGCAAAAGGCAGGAATACACCCAGGACAGGTCGCCAGTCCATCGCAGGGCACACACACCTTTCACGCACACATTCATACCTAAGGGCAATTTAGACTCTCCAATCAGCCTAACCTGCATGTCTTTGGACTGTGGGAGGAAACCGGAGTACCCGGAGGAAACCCACGCAAACACGGGGAGAACATGCAAACTCCTCACAGAGAGGCCCCAGCCGACGGGGATTTGAACCCAGGACCTCCTTGCTGTGAGGCGGCAGTGCTACCCACTGCACCATCCGTACCGCCACATTGAGCATCTTCTCAATGTTATTCTTGCACCTGCAGGGTTTGCCCATTCCTGTTCTTTCATGGCAGGGGAAGTATGGTTGCTGACCACACAGGCTCCATCAGAAAGCACAGTATTCCTGCGTCCAGATCTAGTGCTTGTCTGCTCTTTCCCCTGGAGTAATGGAGGCTGTTGCAGTGATGAACTGGCCTTTCCTGAGCCCAGACTGTTGATTAATTCAACAGTAAGCCCAGGGTTGCTGAGCTGAGGTCACCCAGCACAAAGGAGCCTGACCACCTGTGCGAGAGGGGCTCAGAGGACCTGCCCTCTGACTAACAGCATGTGTGATGGAGACATTTTCATCCATGGATACAGATTATTCAGTTATGTGTACCCAATCAGAGAAATCGCTAAAGCGAATAAAAATACACTCATTCACTATTTCATTTTGTTTCCAACCAGCCTGCAAATTATCATTCAAATTATCATCTTATTGGCTGCAGTTGGTATTAGTATTAGTGTATGAATTAAACTGTAGTATTTAAATTGTATTACTTATGTTTAATTTAATAATAATAATAATAATAATAATAATAATAAAATATATTATTATTTATCATAAGAATGAATGAAGATCATGAAGATAAAGAGATCAAGTGTTGCTGTAAGTGTATATTCACACCCATCACTCAAGAAGTGAGGACCAAAGGTCTAGATCCATTTGTTTCAGCCAGTTGGCCAGCTGGCCAGCTTATTTGTATCAGTCACAAGCTGCTATTGAAGAGAGTTCATCTTCCTCTCCCCCTTAGTCTGTGACAGTGCACAGCCATTCTAACTGATTATCTGACTGCACCATTCAGTCAGACCCTGCCCCCAGTACCTCAGGGAACTGCCCGAGAGGGTGCAATAATAAAGCAAGCAATTAGCACCCTTCCAGAGGACTTAAGTCCAGTCTTTTGATTTGCAATATGAATGCTTTTGTTATTTTTGTTGTTTTCTTTTTCTCACTCATGTTATCAATTTTGCCAAAGATATTGTAAAAAGCCTCTGGTCAAAAGAGGATCATTTAAGAATTCAGATTTTCTAGTTTTTTGTGTGCTTGTAGCTTGTACATTGTACAGTAGCTTTATCACCCAAGTGGTTTGCCCAGGACTAAATATACAGTACAGGCAGCATGCTGCTACATGTTGCAGCAAGCACTTGAAATTCCTTACAATGGTGTTTGTTTTTATTTGTTTTCTCCTTTCCCAATGAAGAGAGAGCTAATGAAGAAACGCCCCATCAAAACCCAGCTGTTTCCCATTTGGATTCAGAGACTAAACATCTCCACTCTGAATGGAAACGAAATAAGAGATAGACTTGGCAGAGAACCACCAGATCTACACTCTACACAATGCATTCTAAAAATAAACAGCTGAACACAGAGGGCTGCTTGCTCTGCTAAACTGTAATGCAATGAGAAGGACAACACTCTCAATCAATGTTAAGTGTTCATCAAAACCTTTCAGCAGTCTGATATTAACAATTGGAACAAATGCCTTTGGGGGCAAAGATGAGGCCCTTGATTTAGAGAGTTTGTTCTGGTTCATGTCCAGCAGCCTGGCAGCAGCCTGGGTTCTTTAACAATGCAGGGTCTGAATCTAAAAAATAAGATAGAGTCTGCTCTTACTACATATGACACTATCATACTGTAGATATGCCAGTGACAGAACAGGATGTTGACATCTGAGATATGCATTCAGTCCAGCTGCAAAGACAACTATTAGAACAGTCTGTGATTTCGCACCTCACACACACTTGGTTCTACCATCACTGTTATCACACTGCTTTCTCACTACTGTGCATTCATCCAGCTTTATTTCACTTGCCAGTAGAAATCCATCTGTGCTCCTGGATTGCTAACCCATTGACTCACCCTAAAAAATCGCTTGTGCGCCATTGTTCTGGTGTGGACAGATGATGCAGAAATTTGACATAATTCTCAGTTCTAGTTGCAGGTAAACTTGGCTTTAGGAGCGAGGCCAGGCTTACCGTTCCGGGTTGAAAGCTCCGCAGCATTAAAATGCACTAATCAGGTCCATTCTGTCTCCCTAGGCGGTCTCGATGATTAGGAAACCAGCTCGGCACAGTGGAAGGTAGTAGCTCTATTTTCCACTCCACAGTCCAAAGAAGCATATCACACTGAAGTGTGTGTATATGTGTGTGTATACGTTTTAGTCATTTTATGAATCCAGGATTGGAAAAACAATAAAAAATTCTTCTAAAACAAGTAATGAAACCCTGGAAACAAAACTCCAGAGGCCAAGGCAAGGCAAAGTCCACAAAAACAAAACTGCACCAGAAACAAATGCAACAGCATCCATTCAGAAAAAGTACTGTGATGATTGCAGTGTATGGCAGTGACTGCCCTGCCAGTAAGTAAGCCTGGCATTAGCCTTGGTGCGTAACAGACTGAAAAAGCATATTTTTGACTGTGTTGCCGGTGAAAAACAAAGAAAATAATAACATACCACTTTATGTCGGCATATTCTTTTGCTGAATAATATTTTTGTATACTTGAATACTTTTGTTCTATGGAGGTTGCTGCTTAATCATGCCACAGAAGTCTGTTGCACCTACCCTTTACAATCTCCAGGAACATCTTGGTGAACTTCAGCTGTAGTTTGTTGGTTGTTCTGGTTGTGCTTCATGACTAGAGGGTACATTTATGACAGATACATTTTTGTCATTGAATCTCATTGAATCATCGAATTTTCCAAATATGCATTAAATGGAAATGTATACAGTACTTGACTATTTGACCTTCTATTTACTGTCGACCAAAGAGCCCTAATGCAGAGCTTGGTTTTTCAGGGCAGATTCCATCACACTGAATTCAGTCCTTCAGGAACTGGGTTTGTGTTTGTCCTTTGGATTGACCTGGCATTGAAGATTTTTTCTTTTATTGTAGAGGTTCTAATGGGTCTAAATTGAATTGCCGATATGGAGAGTAATGTGTGTTCAGAGTAACTTTAAGCTTCCGGCGGTAAGAGCAGTTGTCTGGCAGTCAGAGGGTTGCCAGTTCAATCCCGCCCCGGGGGGTGTAAAAGTGTCCCAGAGCAAGACACCTAACCCCCAATTGCCCCTGGCGAGCGGGTTGGTGCCAATTGCCATTGGTGTGTGTGTGTGTGTGTGTGTGTGTGTGAATGGGTGAATGAGAAGCATCAATTGTACAATGCTTTGGATAAAGGCGCTATATAAATGCAGACCATTTACCATTTACCATTTACCATTCATGAGACAATATGCATGAAAGTTATGGATTATGCCTCAATAGAAATGGGTATGTGCAATGCTGGTTTCATGCGATCTCTAAAATGGATGGATATTGAGCCCATTAAAGTCTGAAACTTATAGACAAACTCATAGATTATTGTAAGATGATAAGCATGTACATATTCCACAATATTCTAGCAATGGAATCTCCTACGTCAGTGACGACATTTTGGAGGTTCTTTCAAATAAATATTTTCCGTATAATGTAACATTAAACCCTTCTCCAAAACCTGGAGGTTTGCTTTCTCATCTTTTCAAGGTTACATTCTTTTTAAAATTCTTTAAAAAGGCTTTAAAACGAAATAATAAAACACAAGTTTTATAGAGCTATCACTAACTATAGCAATATGTAGTATTTTGCAGAGCATGACAAATTCGAGTGTGTGTTATGGTGTGTTTTTAAAACCCAACAATAATCAAATGAACAATAACTACGGGCCACAAGATGCTTTTGACTGTGGGAGGTCAAAAACAGAACTGCTCAACTTTTTATTAGAAAAAGAAATTGCCCCATATGTATTAGAATTTTGAGCTGTGTGTGTGCGTGTGTGTGTTTAACAGTGTAAGTGTGTGTGAGCATTTGTGCCTGGAGGCTTTGTTACATTGTCAAAGGTGTTCTTTGCAACTTTATAAACTACCACCTTGGCAAAGAGTACTGCACTGCAGGGCTTTGGCTGGATATTCACTGTGCTGTGGTTCGCTGCTGCTTTTCTCACAGATTTAGGGCTGCAGGGCCATTGAGGTCAGGTTCAATGCAAGGGCCAATAGAAGCATCCAATATAGTCTCTTCCAAACAGTACCCCCTGCATCCAAAAGCAAATGGCCATTCTGTTGCAAACATTTGGCAGACTATTTCATTGTAGAACTGCTCTATTGCTGTTGTAGTTCCAGTGAGCTGTTTCAGTTGAAATCTACAAAAGCTTTCATGGGCTTGGCGTTTCCCAGATTGGATGACGTACAGTTGGATTAGATCTGATCACCAAAATGAACTGTGACTGTGAAAGCTAATATTGGTATTCATTTTTCCATGAGCGTTTTCCATTGAATCTGCATCTGGAAATACAGGGCTGTAAAGTAATTGAGGCATAAATGCCATTCATCTTTCTTCACCTGCAAGCCACTGCTCTGTATCTGATTGTTTGTACAGTAAACTCAAATCTGAGCAGTTGCTCCTGGAGTAATGAAGATTAAATGTAGAATGTAGGCTTTTCCCCAGTTTTGGAAATGAAACACTTGGCAAACATGTTACTGACAGGTGCTTCTCTGGCTGAGAGATGATAGGTAGGAGCTCTAGGGGGCTCTGTTGTGTCAGTCCAGCCAGCCCTCCATAATCAGCTGTCACATTGCTACCGACAGCCCACCCATCATTTTTCAACAGTGTCAGGGATGACACCGGAATGCTGTATTTCATCTAGATCTGGAAGGTAGTGCATTTGATGGACAAGTGGCTGGGATACGTTTGCATGCAAAGGATAGGTGACAAAGTACTAAACATACATACTAAACACACTAAGACTACTGTATAAAAAGTGCTGTAATTTCGTCATGGTAAAACCAAAACATATAAAAATACCCTTTAAAGCTGAGAATGTGCTCTTTAACTAAATGTCGTTCGATTACAAATATAGAAATCATGTCAAAAATAATGTTTTTGTCCCAAAGATTATGGGACTGCATTAACATCCTTTTATAAGGCGGAGACTGACAATATCCAGTCCTTTCAGTCTCTCATGCTTGCATGGGATGTTGCCATTGAGGACAATGTTTCTTAAGGCATTTCCATCTTAGTCACCCTGTTTCATTAATTGTTTGTAACTAAACTCTACTCTGGATTTATTTCACTTGGATTTATAGACTCTAATGCACTTATAATACGCCTGATTTTCAAACATATCTTTTCTCTTTTGTGCAGCTTCTTGGTGTTGAGTTCCTCCTGCCATGCCCATTTTCTCTGCAATTTCATTGGAATTACTCAGGAAATATTCATTTGTGGTTCATTATTGGTGTATTTACCACCAAACCATTTGGGACCCTAATTAATGCCATTTTAATGAACAGAAGTGAATACACTAATGAATAGTGAATTTCTGTAAACAAGAAAACAGACATTGTCATCAGGGAGGGATGGGTCTTGAATCTTCTGTATAAATGGCTATTAAAAATCTTTTGTTGTACTCTATCTCCTTGTGATAATACTGTTGAGTCAAGCAGCACTATACATACTTTTGAATTATTCCTTCTATAGAATAACCTGCGGTACTTGAAGTCTAAACTTGTCTGGGTTAAAGCATTTTGAAAGAGCATTTGAAAAAAAAGCATGCATTTATTTTCTCCCCATTCAATTCAACTGAAATTGTATTGTATTTCATTCCAGTCTGACATCAGTCTTTATCGAAAACAAACTATAGTGATGCTATTTCCAGCTATATTTAATTTATGAAAGATAAGACTGAGCTAGTAATAAATTAACTGGGTGTGTGTATGTTTTTGTCAGTGTGTGTGTGAGACAGAGAGTAGGGGAAGACAGACGTGTAACAGAGGGGGAGTGGGTAATTTAAAGAAGGCCTTCTATCAACAGGTGGTTGGCATCTGTGACAACAGGTCATCCAATTTCTTAGCCAATCAATGAAACCAATCAATAATGTAAATCAAGACCGAGTTGAAATGAAACTGGTGACTATGCAGTCAGAGCATGGGTTTGTTTCAGTAAATACCCAACTGCTGGCATGTGCCGGGATCTGAATTTAACATCATGTTTACTCCCATAGAAAATGTGAGCACGTGGATGCACTTTTTTGTCCATCTGCATAATAATGTGTTTACACAGAGAGTCATTCTCAAATTCTGGGTACTCTCTCAAATACATTACCATACAGAGATGCGAAAGTAGAAGATGCAGTGGCATAAAGGTTCATGTTTACACTGACAGATCAAGAGACTACAAGCCCAGGGTGGGCTAATGGATACTAATAACTAGGCTGAGCATCTTATTCTGTTCTCAGATGTAAGCAGTGCCCCTCTTAGACTCTGTAACAAGTTCGAGATTTGCCTGTGTCCGAGGTGGGATTTGAACTCCAGCCTTTCACTCGTCCAATGAACTGCCAGACGAACACGTTACCAGTCAGCTAAAGGGGAACTCACCCATAGCCGAGGGCAACGTCATCAGGGAGCGTTCTAGCCAAGCTTTTCCTTTTAAATGATGATGTCATTTCATTGTCATATTTTGTGACAGGGCATGCAGCATTTTAGAGACAGCATTTCAGTCATGGATGTCACAATGTGTTCTGTGCACATCTGAATGATGGGGACATTCAGTGCAGTCACTTTTCACAACTGTCCATCTGTTAAACGGTTGAAATGCGTTCACACCACGCGGTCCATGTGTGCCTTCATCACCATGCTATGAAGTCACCACTGAATGCAAATGTACAGTATGAATACCCAGGCAATTAGCTGTTTGACATGCTGACTAAAACTGGAGTGAACATGCTCTTAATCAAAGGCTCATTTCAGAGATTTGGAACTGTTATTATTCCCTGGGATTTTAAAATGACAATAGAAAAATTGCATGCTTCCTCCATTGTGACCAAATAGGTGACTGTATTTCTTTCAGGATATAAAAACCACTTATAAGAATAAAAAGGTTTTATATGGTGTTGTTTTATTTGGCTTGTTATTGTATGTATAATACTGCACTTAAAATAATTATTTTGATTACACAGGGTCTATAAGGGCAAATGTTGAGTAAAGGCAGGTCTTTGTTTAAAGGCTAAGAAACAAGCTGACATTTTGTTTGTCACCACAGATTAAATTAGGGGACTGGCATTTAATTGCTTAATATAGCTACTTGTCACACCTCGGAAGGCAACATGCATTTCACACATACCCATCATTTCTGACGATGAGGCCAGAAATGGCTGAAGTGTTTCAGCCTTACGGCACTGGGAAAATATCCAAGAGCTGGGTTATGTACATTCCCTTTAACAATGCCACAGTAGCATGTTTTATGGCCATGGAAGTCATTCATCAATAATTTCGTAAATTTTGTGTGATCGGAAACTAACAAATTCTGCCAGATTAATCAGGAGTAGACATTTTTCGTATCCTCAAGTGTATGTTGAAAAATACGAATCAATATATTAATCGCCATTATTAAATGTAAAAGCACTAATCCGTTTCAGATGCGTAGTAAAAGACATTGATGAAGTAGGCTAGAAAGAGTAAACTTAAGAGTATACTAACGAGTTTGAGAGCACATTACAACCAGGACAAAGGCAATTTGGTATAGATCTTGATTTACATCCAGGACATACAGAAAATCTCAGGACACTCCTGCACTAGTCTCTAACTAGAAGGCACACTGCAATCGACCAGAGTTCTTGTGTAAGAATGTGAGAAAAGCATATAGTTATTATATCTATAGATGTAGTAGCACACAGTGAGATGTTGCATGTGAAGCTCATTTTGAGCATCTGTATCACTCAAATGTGCCAGTCATGATTATTGGCCATCCTGTTCATTTGAATAATGATAGTCATCGATTAAGCACCATGTGCAATGCAGCACCATTCTGCAGTACAATTACGTGGTGACCCCATACAATTATATTTAAAATGCATTTGTCAATAATTGCATGAATTACACATACAATTGCAAAAACAATGTTGAACCTGAGATTGAGTCAAAAGTAAAACTAACAAATTGTGGCTGTGATGAAAATCATTTGTTCTGAATATTCATACTTTAGATGGTTTATGCTCTGCAGGAGTGATGTAAACGCTATCCCTTTTACTTTGCTGCTATCTTTGCTCCATAATTATGCTGAGCATCAGGGGTTTCCATGACGATTTCCGGCCTTTCCAGCAGAGCAAGCTGAGATATCACACAGAGAGCCAAATGCCTCTGCTGAATATTGAATGAATTTGTCACCTGTTTAATCACGTACTGCTGTGAGGGACTATGAACAATAGCAGCTGATGAAGTAGGCTCGAGAGAAATTGCTAAGTGATTAGAAGGTAAAATTGACTAGACTCATCATTTAGACCTAGATTTAATCTAACCACAATTCACGGTGGTTCACACACATCTCATGTTCAATTACTGCAGGTAGATTTTTTTGGTCAATTTCTCTTACAGAAATTTGGCATCTGTCAAGCTCATGAAGTTGTGTAATAGATAATTCAGCCATGGAGAGAAAAGCAGATATGATGGTAACAAACAGTATCTCATAAAAAGCAACTTCTGACCCATTTTTCATTGTAGTTTGAAGAAAACAAACCACTTTTTTACTCTTTAGACTCCTCTCTTTCTAGAAAAGGCAGGGTAAATCCATTATCTATTATCAACAAATCTTTCATTACCAACAGCAATTATCACACCATATTTATTACATCAATTGCCGCATTTCACAATTATATTATTTAACAAAAAAAAAACACACAGTATTATTAAAAAAGACAAACATTTATTGTTTATTTTGTCATGAGCACAAGACCTACAGTTTTTGAGAGCTTGTGGGATGGATCTGTGAGTCATTTAGCTTGCCTTACTTCTTGCTTTATTTGACTAAGCTATTTAATGCACTATTGTATTGTGTTCACAGGTGTTTTGTTGGCTGGAGCTAAGAATGCACTTGTCAGCTAAGCATGAAGCTAATGTGTACTGTATTACCTTGTGTTTATATTGTTGCCATGTGCTACGGCCCACAGTAGTACGTTAATAAACAGAGAATTTGAGATGCTACATGGGTTCGCTTGCTTATTCCTATACCGGATCGTTTGATGCACCTGCTGGGTTTATGAGGAAGTGTGCTGTCTGGTTGCATTTCTTGAAATGTCTGCTGGGGTGGATTGTAGGGTAGCAGTGGCTATAGTAACTTAGTAAACTGTCAACAAAGTAGCCATTTAAGGCATCAGCAATATCCTTATTCTTATAAAGCACAGCTCATTCATTATTCTTAATACACTTAACCTCCTCTTTACCTTTCCTTTTCTTACAACAGTATTGAAAGAACCACTTAGGATTACTTTTAGCAACTTCTGCAATTTGTCTTTCAAAGAGCATTTTACAATATTCAGCCCAGTCCCCATGACTAAAATTTGATTGTATCTTTTGAAAGTTGGCATGCCTAAAACTTCTGGACTTAGAGGATGCCCTCTTAATTTGCCAAAATACATCTAAACATATTGTGGAATGATAACTTGTCCCAAGTGGCTCCATTACCTCTATACTACACATTCTGTCAGAATCATTACATAACACCAGCTCTACAATTGATTTCCTTCTTGTAGGCTGACTGTCTTACTGTGCCAAAAAGGTCATTTATAACAGTTGCAGGGTAGCTAGCTTTAGCTAAGCATTAGTGGTGATTGAATGAACCAATGCTAGCCACTGCTGCTAACACCAGTGGATTTCAGTTTGCCCTAGCCTGCCTGGAAGGAAGCATTGTACAATTCTGTAACATAAACATGCATACTCACAAATGTGTCAATTCATCGTCACTTTTAATTGTATTAGACATCTCAAGACTCAAGTCCAGGATTAATTAATAACTGAATTAAATGAATTAACTGAAAGTCTAGGATTCATTCATTGTAAAGTGTGACTGGATTGGTTTTTAAAAAGTTCTGGTAAAAAATGTGAACCATATGACACAGACACAGAATTCATTCATGATGGAATTAGGAAAATCTCAAAAGATTGATCACAAGATACAACGTTGATTTTATATTACATATAAATGTAAATCTCATGAATTTAAAATACTACAATTGCTCCAAAGCATTTGGTTTCTCTGTTGTTTTTAAAATTATTATGGTTTGTGATATGTACACTTTTCATCTCTTTAGGCCACACATACATATCTTTAAAAAAATAAGCTGTACTACTTGCATGTGTAGACTAATTTGTCAAAGATATTGCTCTCTATAGAGGATGGCCCTGATCAGTTCATTGTGTCCTGCTGCTAGTGTCATGCTTGTGTCCTGTAGTGGTGTGGCCAGCAGCTCAGAGAAATGTGACCGGTCACATTCCCATGGAGGATGACACTGCTGATTGCTCTGCCTCTCATTGATCTGTAGTGACATCTACTGTCAATGCCTATTATAGTTGTTATTGAAAATCATACTCTCCTCCAAGTGTGTTATGTTGCTTAGTTACAGTCCCAGTTCGCGGAGTGAAAAGACTTGACAGTCAGCTTCACAGAGGAGGTTAGTGCTAGCCTTTACTCTCTTAGTCTGACGTAGATATTATGTATTACATCATGTTACAGACACTCTTACTCCAGAGCACAATACAACAAAGTGCATGCGATAGTTTGGAAACCTACAAGGTTGGATAAGGATAATTTGAGATAAAAATGTAGCTTTTGGGGGGCTGCTGGGTGGCTCATTTGGTTAAGATATCATGCTGTGGTGCAATAATGAGCCCCACAGTCCTGGATAGCATCCAGTCTGTGCCAGTCTTGACTGTGGCTGGTAGCTCCATTGGGCAATGCATCACCCAGACTATGGGAGGGTTCAGGTGGTTCATCACCCCCACTGGTGGGAATTGGACATGTTCCTCCCATCATTTTAGACCATTTGAATGGGGGAGAAAATGTGATCTAAGTAATGTTAACCGTGGAAAGATTGTTGGTGCAGACAGGGTGGTTTCTCAGAAACTGCTGATCTCCTGTGATTTTCATTCTCTAGTTTGCAGAGGATGGTGCAAAAAAACAAAAAACATCCAGTGAGCAGCAGTTCTGCAGGCAGAAACACGTTGTTAATGAGAGAGGTCAGAGGAGAATGGCCAAACCTGACAGGAAGGTGACAGTAATGCAAATAATCACACATTACAGCAGTGGTACGCAGAAGAGCATGTCTGAACACACAACGCTCTAAATGGATAGGCTAATGCAGGAGAAGACTTAATAAGTGAAAATAATAAGTTAAAGGGCTTACTGAGTGTAACTAGCTACGTAATTATGTGAATTGTTAATCAGTTTTTGAACTAGTTATTTTTTCTTTATGTCTATGTTTTCCTTGCAATATATCACAAAATATTTTAAAAAAATAAACCTACAAAAAGTATCATTAGATACTATTAGGTCCCATATGGACAACCTGTTTGCACTTGCTCATGTACATGTGTGTATCTATAATTGGGTCATAGATACACAGATCCTTAGCTGTATACAATGAGATAGTACGCCTTCATCAGGTAACAGATGGTGCTGAGTGACTCAAGACCCAAAAGACCCAAAAATAAACTGGGTAAGTCTGGGTCAGTGGGCAGTAACCAGCATTAAATGAGCTTAGGTTAGCCTTCATAGCAGACCCTTTAGAACAAAAGGTAGAAGCTATTTTGCTGGAAGCTCGGGTGTAGTTGCTGATGCAAGTGCAATTTAGCCTACCTCTATCCCACAATTCACAACTCAAAATAACAGTTGACAGCTGCTTACAGGTGTATGTGTATGAACTAAAAGAGACAAAGTGACAAATTAATTCATACACAATTGCTTTATTGCCTGTTTTTAGCCAAAGACAAGGAGCTTATATTTTGAAATTATCAAACATTTATGGATGAATGCTAATGTGCTAAAGGAAGCATGGAACTAGGAGTCCTGATATTTTATGTGTAATCAACTGACACATTTTATATTATTGGATAAATGCTAATATGGCCATAGATTCAAGCTAACAGAAAGATGCACTGAATTGTACAGCTCAGCCAAAAGGCTGATCAAGATGGTGTAATGTGATAAGTGTGATATGAACCTTGTCATTTGAGTCTGACACACCAAAAAACAATAGGGTGAAAATGGGAAGGAAGAGTCAAATATAGACTCAAGAAGAAACACAAAAGCATTTGTTTTTCAACTTTCCAGGAACACTGAAGTAAATGAAGCTAATTACCCTAGCGGAAATCTCAGTGCATGGTAAACCAATGCGCCCTATCCAATCCCTGTGGGCTGTTCACACAGCACCTCTGCCTTCTCTAATCTCAAAAAGTAATCTTTTAAGTTGCCTGCATTATTCATGGGAGCCTGTGTAAAGCTGTGGGGATGCCACACAGTAAGCCTTAATGAGCTTATTCAAAATCTGTGTGAAGAGTTAAGTATGATAAAGGCAGACTGACTTGTGTTGCAGAAAGCTTTTGTTATTACCCTTTGAATCAATTGTAGAAAACAATTTACCCCCCCCCCCTCTCGCTTTCTCTCTCTCTATCTGTGTGTGCCTGTTTGTTTGGATGCATGTATATTATGTGAGTGGTGTATGTGAACATCATCACCCAAGAACAACACACATTCTGAAAAAGACATTTCTATTTAGGTCTGGCAAACATCATAATCATGAATTCAGATTCAGTAATCCACAGTATATTCTTTTGATGTTTTTTCATTTAGATAATTTTATTCCAACACATGATGTGTACAGATTAAATGTGATCAATGAAGAATCCTTAGATGGCCCTGTATCTGTCAAACCTCTCTTCTTTGGTGTCTTAATGAACACTGAATCCAGGAGACTGATTGAAAGGGGAAATACAGCTCCCATCTGAGTATTTCTTAGCAGGGGGGCAATTAAGACCTGTATTAACTGGCAAAAGTCGCTAAGCAGTACATGTCTCTGGATATTCTCTCACCACTTTCAGGAGAGTTTTTTTTATAATTAGCCTTTAATCGCCTTCAATATCTTCATAACCTTTAGTGTCTGGAAACTAGCCAACAGTGCTAAATTCATTGGTGTATTAAGTCATTCTGAGGGCCATAAATCTTTCAATTCTGCGGCCCCTACATGCTGCGGGAATATTTCCCAGTTTCTGTACTGAACATGGTCTTCCAGAAACCTAACACCCTTGTATATACCGAACATCTCTTAGTGATATAAATGGAACAGATGAGCAAGAGCATATGAATGCGAGAGATTTTATCTAACTATTAAATTATATGACCAATATAGAGTTAATGTATCATTCCAATAATAGGTTTTAACAAGATGTTTAACATGTAGAAGAGGGCAGTGGGAATGGGATTCAGGTCGTCTATTTGGAATTCCTCAACTAGGCTAAATATTTAGCAGCCTACATCAGTAGATGATCATGAGTCATCATGAGTACTTACCCATCCCACCCTCTGTACTTACTCCATTTGTAGACACCCTTATCTGGAACGACACAGCTTGAGTGACTTTCTCTGACTTACTTTCCCTAGGTCTACAGACACATTTATTTAGATTTTTCTCAGTCTGACTCAGAGAATGTTCTCTGTAGCATAGCTTGTGTGAATCATATCTCCTCATTTCCTTATTAAATGCTCAGAAGGTCTGTCTACCGGTACACACTATTTTTAGCTTGCAGGTTTGACGTCTAGTGAAGATTGTTTGTTCGACAAGGGGAAATGGTTCAAGTGTATGATTGGCGGAGAAATATTTAAATTGTTCTTCTGAACTGAAAATTAGCAGCTGGTGGAATCTGAAAAATGGTTAGATCATGAAGGAGGTCCATTGTGTATGATATTTTGAGTACTTTGAGTGTGAAAACACTCATGCTGTGTCTAGTCTGGTGCCAATGAATTAAAATGCTTATGAGCAGAAGTGTACCGTAGAACAGGAATTGCTGAAGTTGGTTCAAGTTGGCTCATTGTTGCAATTGCAGTTGTCTTCCAGGAAAAGCCCCGTGCCCCCACCCCCTGCAACTACTTTGACTCAAAGGGCAGCCTATTTCATAATTTTTTACAATTTATTTGCATTAAAGAAGGGACTTCCCTGCCTCAGTGTAAAATGTTGTTTGGAAGGGTAAAGGGCACACTGAGAGCTAGACCACTATTCATACAAGAGTGCCCTTATCCAATCTGATACCTTTCTTATGCTAATATGCTTCACTTTCTCAATTAATCTGCTATAAGGGTATTCAGTTGTAGCCTTGACATGATCTTGTATTATTGCTGAACATGCATGGAGCCAGCAATCATGCTGTATATATTCACCTTGAAGGTAGAGAGGTTCACTCTTTATGTCTGACTCTTCATGGCTGTCCACATTGAAAAGCTGTAAAAATGATAATTTCCTGTTAGAGCATGAGGGTGTGTATAATTGATGTAATTTAATCTAATTTCATTGCCGTCATTTGTAATACATAAGGTATTTTTTCTTTCAGCTATCCTTTGCCGCAACCACACCTGTTCTAGCTGACAAGAAAAAGTACCCCAACTTCTTCCGGACAGTGCCATCAGACAACGCTGTCAACCCAGCGGTGGTGAAGTTCCTCAACCACTACAACTGGACCCGTGTCGGGACCCTCACCCAGGATGTGCAGAGGTTTTCTGAGGTAAACCTTGTCATTTCAAGCATGAAACATGCATTTTGAAACATGAGCGTGAGCTGTTCAGCCTTGGTGCCTGAGTGGGGCCCCTCAGGCCTGGTCATGGAGGGCTGCAGTGTCTGGAGTCCAGGCAATTACCCATCTGGTTCCATTGATTAAAATGCTGGTTCAATCAATTTAACTTCTGTCTGAAGTGTTAATAATGTAAAGGGAGCTTAATCACCCAATGGATTTCAGCCCTTATGAATATTGTAATTTATTTCCATAAATCTACATTAGTATACAGAAAGGTGTGACCATACCAATGTATTCAGACTGGATACTACTCCAGTCTGTCTAGTGCTTTTTTTAGGTGGTACACCTGAAACAATAATTGTGCATGCCTTAAGAACAGATTATTACTTTTTTTAAATATTTGCTGAAAGAAGATTATATTCATAAAATTTGATATTCACAATTCAGCATCTCATACAGCTCCAATATACCAAGTTATGCAGATGACAATTTCTTTATTAGACCACTTGATTGTTGTGTTCTCTATCATTCTATCTGCTGCAATACAGATATATTAATATTAGTATCAATAATAATAATATTAATATTAATAATATTAATAATAATATTAATATTAAGAATATTATTAATAATAATAATAATAATAATAATAATAATAATAATAATAATAATAATGAGTACATATCAATCAATTAATAGCCCATGACAATGAATTAAATGTTCAGAGTACATCCCAGATATTGAGAGATCCCCCCCTCCAAAAAAGTTAATTTAAGAAGGTTTTCCAAGCAACTCTAAGGGATCATTTTAAAACTCACAATGGTTCAAATATGAACTAGTGACAGAGGAAGGGTTCTTAAATGAACTTTAAGGCTCATTAAGGAATCTATTGGGCTCTTTTTTGAAGAGTGTTTTAGAGAGAGAATTACCAATCTCAATCTAAACCCCATATCCTCTTTAAAACAGGCGAAATTCCAACATAATATCTGTTTTTCACAGCTCAGGGTGGCCAGGTAGCCTTTGAAATCATTACAGCTTTATTGGTATTCTAGGGCAAAACGCACCCTGTGATACTCAGTTTTAAGGTTCCCTCTTTTGAGTCCCTAGCAGGTTGTAGTGCACTCCAGATAACCGCTGACAATCCAGAGGGCTGACCCCGCACTGGCTCCCTGCAAATGTGGAAATTGCTCCTGTGGCACATCCTCATAGCAGGGCGCAGGCAATTATACCGCTGTTCATCTCCAACAATGTGTGCTCCTCAGCCCATGCAACTTTTATGCAGGCATGAATAAGTAATGAGGCTACAGATATCTAATGGAGAGCATCTCAGTTCAGAGTGATGCAACTCAGGTAGCAAGAAAAGGAAAATCTATATGAATCGTAGTAATTGGTGTGTAATAAGTCATTTAAAGGCTTGTTTGTTTTAAATAAATACAATGAAAAAGTAATAAAATATACCATACATTTTTTCAGTTTGCTCATTTTATGAAGCCATATTTTAATAACTGTACTTTCATTTCATTTCATACTGTATTTTAAAATAATTTCTAAAATATTAGAGAGGGTCCTTGCTGTGTCACTCACTCATGCATCCCCCATACACGCATCAAGGGGACGCATGAGTGAGTGCAGTATAAACTATTCCTTGTGCTAAAAGTGAGGCTTACTTTAATGCATTATACTTACACTACTCACTCCCTGTACCATCACTGCACCACTCTCAGTATTGATTGGGCACTTACAGTACAGTTGATCCTCCTCCACTTCCTTACAGGTGAGGAATGACCTGACCAGTGAGCTGGAGAAGGCGGATATCCAGATTGCTGACACGCAGAGCTTTTCCAATGACCCCTGTGTCAACGTGAAGAACCTGAAGGTAAATGATAGCATGATGTCAGCAATGTGCAGAAGAGAATCAGCCTGAGCCAATGTAAATTGTACAGAGCCCTTATTTCGGTCTAAGATAATCACATGGATGCATGCATGCACACGCAAGCACACACGTAAAAGTAAGCACTAATTTAGTCTGACTTAAAGAATGTATTTAAGTCTTAAAAGCATTCAGTTTGGCCAGTACCATAATTTAGCTATTTCTGTTTGTCAGTCAAAACATTTTCTATGAACAAGAAATATTACAGCAGTGGATGTCCATGTTTGGGATGTAGTCAGACACATCTCTCAGCTCTCAGCAGGACCATCTGAAGGCATTTTGCTTTCCAGCAGAAAAGTAACGGTCAAACAGTGGCTGCTCTGTTGCTAGCACAGGAATTGGCAGAGCAATCTTTGAAACTAAACAAAACAACCCAACAAAAGCTCAAATAAACCACTTGTGCATTTGGCTCAATAAGGCGCTGTTACTTTACTGGGTGGCTCATGTTTCTTGAACTGTGAGAAGGAAGAACACTTGAATTATCGAGGACCACACACCGGGCTAGGATTATAACACTGTTTTATTATTATTATTATTTTTTTTGCATTTGATGCAAGGCATTCATAGTTCACCTATGTCAGTTACTGCAGAAGGCCTAAAACATTTAAATATATTAACCTGGCCTTTGATGTTTCTTGTCCTGTGCCCAAATGAATTACAGTCACTCACACTCACAGGTTCATTAACTTGTGTGCATGGTTTAATAAAAACATATGTGCTCAGAAGTTGCAATGATCGGATCAACACTTAATTCAGTACCAATTCTGCAGTCATTGTTCAAAATCTTTCGAAATTTCTTTTTAATCTGTTGATTAAGATTCTATACCATCAGATTACTGTACCAATATGAATGCAATGCAAGAATCAAATGTCTTCAAAATGTAAGTTATTTAGCAAAATTGTAATGCAAGGTGTCATCTCTTCAAAAAAGTCCAGAAAGTACTTGAGTGCTGCTTTCACACATTAATCCAGAGACATTTGCAACTGAGGGGGGGACTTGCTAAAGTCCTAGTCATTTATTATATTTCAGCTAAAGTCAGCAGTCAGCGGTAGCTCAGAGCTCGATCAAATAAACAACATAAGTGGCTGCCTAGGGCCCCCTAATTATTCTAAAATATACAGTATTTATTATTTATACCAAATAAAATCCTGCATAGGGTTCCTCAAAGGCTAGGATTGTCATTGCTGCAGCTGGAGACATATGAAAACATAATGATAATAGTAATATGATTGGAATGCTTTAGACAACTTTTCTGTGTCTATATTTCATCTAATGTACATCCCTAAAGGGAGAAAAAATGGGGAGATGATTGAAATGGGCGAACCAACAGAAGTTTAGCTAACCTACACAACATCCCTCAGTTCTCAGTCCCACTGTCGGAAATGTTCCCCCTTGCAGCGCTGTCCTACATCTTAAACAGCTGTTCCCAGTGAACAACACTCCTGAAGCTGAAGTTCCAAGTCTTGTTTTCAAAATCAGTGGACCTTACTGTCTACGATATATAAAAAGCCTGGCAGTAAATCTGATGATACAAGCCAGTAAGGTTTTAATTAGTTGTGACAAATAAAAGCATCAAAATGGCCTGCAATCCACCAGGTGATTTGAGTCATTAATGTATTTGAATGAATCTCAGTCATGTCCTGTATCTGTGATCATGCAGGTGGACGTAAGGAATTAATAAGAGACCAATGTATGTAATTGAGTGTTAATTAGCAATTATTAACATAAGACAAAGCAAGTTTCTTGTTCTGTTATACGGCATAAATTACGCCTGTTAATATTTCAACCATGAATTTAGAAGCGGTTACTCTTCAGTATGTATTTTATTAAAGTAAGTTGCTATATTGAAACTACAATGAAAAGGAGCAGTTTCTGTTGAATTTATAATTAGAAAAAAACATTTTTGGCACTTTGAGGCCACCAGGGTAGGGACCTGTTGAGGTCAGTTAAAGTCTCTGCCAGGCAACTCTTCTTATTGTTACCTTGCTGTTGACTTATGAAAACAATCATTGTTATTCAAGTTCTGTAAACAAGCCTAAGGCTGGTGCTCATTATACACCGCTAATTATATTGTATTTAATCTGGCTCCTGCAGGACAACGATGTGCGAATAATTATTGGGCAGTTTGATGAGAACTTGGCCTCCAAAGTGTTTTGCTGTGTAAGTATAATGACCTGGACTTGTAATGTTGTTTGTCACATGTTTTATAATTTACACTTTTAGGTCATCATTGTCGCATCAATAAAGTAGGATGCTGAATATGGATAATTTCCTCCATCCCATTTCACTCTAATAATTATACTGTTTTTTCTTGAATCTGCACCAAAAATGATACTCCATTTTGCATGCACATAAACAATATAAACAAAAGTCTTTCATCCTTTCCCCCATCAAACAGTCCTCATTATCTCAAACAATTGAAAAAGTATCTATTTAACATACAATCCTTCAAGAGACACATTGTGTAATGGAACCAAGTATCTAAACAGCTTAGGAAAGAGAGAGCGTTGCCTTCCCCAGGACAGACTGTTTATACACTTAGCTACTGTCAAGAAGATGTTGTAATTTAAAATTAGGCATGTCCTCAGATGGCCTTAAACGTTTTTTCTCTAAATACAGGTAGGTTCCATGATGGATGATTTGGATAAGAAAATGTATTCTTATAAATTTAGGGTTTAAAATCATTTAACCATACATAATTTACACTCACCACCCCTCCCCTGCCCTCTCACCCCCTGAATAGTACTACACAATCAGCATGACTACCATCTATGTGTAAACTATAATGAGAGCAAAGCTGGGGCACATCGCAGATCAGTAGACAGGCTATGCCATTGCTTACTGTAGGCACACAAGCAGCACTGAATACCATTTTGCCAGACTGAGTGAGTTCCAGGAATATGTAGAAAGCCAGTGCCAGATGACCTGACATATCCACTAGGCTCATAGCTGCTAAGCATGTCAGATATACTGTGGTGCAAGGCCATGGACAGCTTTGTATAACAGGAGTAAAATTTTGGAATCAATTTGTCACTTCACAGGAAGCCAATGGAGACATTAGCAGTGGAATAATTAGGTCATTTTTTTTAGTCCAAGTCAAGACCTGAGCTGCAGAATTCTGGATAAGCAGTAGCCGAATATGGAAGGCCACAAAAAAGGGCACTGCAGTATTCTAGTCTACTGGTGATGAAGGCATGTACACATTTTGCAGAGCCAGATTGTGATAGATTGCCCCTTATTCTGGGGAATATTCTTCAAGTAGTTGAAGGCTGACATAGTGATACTGCAAATGTGATTGTTGTAGTCCAGGTCAGCATCGATAATACAATAATTCCCAAGATTTTGGGTCTGGTCTGGTCATTACTCCTCAGAGACAGGGATTGCAGGTCAGCTGAGACTCGTTGTCTCTAAAACATGATGACATTTCAATTTTGTCCTTGTTCAATGTAAGACATTTTGAAACCATACAGATTTCTAAGCAGTTATGCAAGGACAGGACTCATGGGACACTAAGATAAGTACTGTCGTTGTGTGTCATCCAAATAACCAAGGGAGACAATACAATTTTGGCCTTGCATATAACCTAAACCAATTAAGATAGGCCAACCCAACTCTTAAGCCTGTTTATTAAGATGCAGTGGTCAATTATATCAAAGGCAGCACTCAGATCCAACAGAACCAGCACATAAATCTTTTTTAATATCAGTGTTGACCCTTAAGTCATTTACTATCTTTACTGGAGCTATGATAAGCACAGAACTCACATTGCAACAATCATCATGGTGATTGTTGAGCGGTAAATACAACAATGATGGTTGTATGATGAAGTGTCCTTTTTACTATATACCCACACCCAGGCCTACAACCTTAACATGTTCGGCAGTAAGTACCAATGGATCATCCCTGGCTGGTACCAGGAGAACTGGTGGGATAAGGCAAACACCACCAACTGCACTGCCAAGAAGCTTCTGACAGCCATGGAGGGTTACATCAGCGTGGACTTTGAGCCGCTCAGTACCAGGCAGATAAAGGGAATCTCCGGAAGGGTATGTGTGAGACCCACAGGGCTGGAAGGGTATGTGTGACATCCACAGTGTTGGAGGGTATGTGAGACATCCACAGTGTTGGAGGGTATGTGTGACACCCACATGGTTGGCGGGTATGTGTGACACCCACAGTGGTGGAAGGGTATGTGGAAACACCCACAGTGGTGGAAGGGTATGTGTGACACCCACAGTGTTGGAGGGTATGTGTGACACCCACATGGTTGGAAGGGTATGTGTGACACCCACAGTGGTGGAAGGGTATGTGTGACACCCACAGTGTTGGAGGGTATGTGTGACATCCACAGTGTTGGAGGGTATGTGTGACATCCACAGTGTTGGAGGGTATGTGTGACACCCACATGGTTGGTGGGTATGTGTGACACCCACAGTGGTGGAAGGGTATGTGGAAACACCCACAGGGTTGGAAGGGTATGTGTGACACCCACATGGTTGGAGGGTATGTATGACACCCACAGGGCTTGAAGGGTATGTGTGACACCCACAGTGTTGGAAGGTTAGCCAACAATGGGCTCGAGTGAGATTTTAAATTTGAGACTGTCCCTACATGCACTGTATCTTCTGCTACCTTAGGTTTAAGAATATAAGACAGTATTTAAAAAAATGACAAGTTGTCAGTTGAGCCTGTACTTACTTAACTTGCCAGCTCTTTGGAATATGCTTTTCCCCCTTTGGGGAATTACTGAACTTTGATCCCTAATCTTAGTACTTCTGGATATGAGTGTCTGTTAAATGCCAGTAAAGTAGTCATGCACATCCTCCTACAACATTACCTGCAAAAAGATGTGCATGCAGAAGCTCTCTAATCTGTTCTTGCTCTGTTTCAGACACCTCAGGAGTATGAGAGGGAGTACAATAGACAGCGGATGAAGAAAGGGGTGGAGTCCAGCAAGTTTCATGGATTTGCTTATGATGGGATTTGGGTCATTGCCAGGACTCTGACCCGAGTCAGGGAGATACTGAGGCACAGAGAGAGGCACAACCTCCACCATAACTTTACAGCTGATGACAGGGAAGTTGGGCGACTGGTCCATGATGTCATGAACGAGACAAATTTCTTGGGAGTGACGGTAAGAGCAGGCATGTTTCCTTCATATAGCTAAGGCTGGATGTGCCTATCTACAGTGGGCTCCAGAATTATCTGATAAATCTTCACAAAATGTGCTGTAAACGTGAAAACTTCATGCAAACACCCCTGGCAAAGATGACAAGCATGAGTCATTTACTATAATTTGTGATTTGGAGCGATTTGGAGGGAATTTTGACCATTCCTCCCCATGCGGAACCTTTCCGAATCATTGAAAGGTTCTGAACCATTTCTGTATAGATTTTGATATATGCGATGGGTCTTTGTCTTGCTGGATAATCTACCTATGGCCAAGATTCTTCCAAGCAGAGGCAACCAGATCTTCTGCCAAGTTTTCATGGTACTTTGTTGAATTAAGTGTGCAATTGATATTAAATGCAGCCCATGGACCACTGGCAGCAAAACATCTCCAAATGATCAATGACCCACTGCCATATATATCAGTAGGTATGAGGTACTTCTCTTTATATGCATTCCATTTTGCCGTCAAACATGCGGATGGTTTGCAAGGCCAAAACGTAACATTTTCTGTATGTTTGGGGAGAAAGCATTTAGCCACCTTTTGTAATGCAGAAACCACTTGAGAGGCAAAAGTTCTCTTTAAATTGGAATCTCTCTCTAAATGTCTCTCTACATGCAGTGTTACTGTACACACTCACCATTGTATCATGAGGCACACTCTGTAATTAATGTTTTGCCTGAAACGACAAAGTTAGAATCACTGGACTGTGTAGATTAGGCAACATGACTCTCAAATTAAAACACCACCACTTTTATGTTTTGTAAAGTATAACAGATTGTTTTAATTAGTTATGCCAGAAGGATTACAGCTCCATCGGGACATTATTGCATCCAGTCATACTCTTGCATTATTTCACTCACTTAATAAGAAATGAAGAGGAACCCATGAAATTACTGGTTCAAACCATTTTATTTTGCCAGAAATTAGCTATATCATAGTACCAGGTATAGCATTTTTCAGATTAAGGGTAACTCCTCGGCACAAGTGTCATGTTGCACACAATAATGAGGCTGCGGTAGGATAGGTAATTTAATTATTTCTTCAATATGAATTAAAAAACAAGTCAAGAGGGAATCTGCAACAGAGGACAGCGACTTTGGAAGCCATATAGTGTGAAGCAAACAAACAACACAGTTCACGCACTGCCAAATCATTCCACACAGGTATTGGATTCCCATTCGTTGTAAAGGCGAAAACGGTTGATTGGTACAGTAAGATAAAAAGTTTAGATGAGGCTGTTGCCTTTCCGGGAATTACCAGGAGACACGCTGACCCGTGTCTTTTGGAGAGAGAGGAAAAATAGCGCATGACCTCCGGCTTAACGGGACTCCCAGTTCCCTCCCTGGGGGAGCAGACTTTGAAAGTGCTGTGTGACAGTCTGTTTGTCCTGCGGGCATCTCTCTGTACACTGAGTTCTGACCTTTCTGTCTTGGACTCCCTGGTGTGGTCATGCAGAACCCAGACTGTAGCAGCACTAATCGTTCTGCAGTCTGAAGGACACGGATATGCCGGCTTGCCTCTTTAACGTGGGGCTAAGCTGCTTACAACTCAAAACCATATGATCACAACAGGCTGGTTTTGATGACACTTCTAAACAATAACCACTTTATATTTAATAGATAAAAGCTTATTCTCTTGACCAATGACCCTCTATGGGGTTCCTCTTGCCATCTGTCATGGACAATGCATCATCACTTTCTATTAGATGTACTGTAGTGCATATATTTGTATTAAGAAATACTTTATGAAGTTCGTTAAAATGTTCTGCCCTTGCAAAATTCACTCAAGAAAATTTGATGCAATGCCAACAGAATAAGAACTTCTATTAAGCAAGGGGGAGACAGTGAAGATGGAGCAGAAATTATTTGAGTTGAGATGCAATGATCCTTACCATTTACCACAAGAAATCATTGATCATTGTGATTGTTTATAATAACCAGACAGCTCTTGCACTTACCTACAAACCTACTACTGAACATCAGCCCATGATTGAAATTGATCAGGCATGCTCTATTTCCTTTAGGCGTCTTTAATTGCATATTTTTTATATTGTGTACAATAAGGCAGTGTCTACTATAAGGCATTTTTTGGTTTTGGTTATTGGAAGGAAACCACAAATACCAGTTGGCACACCAGGACAGGGACCTTACAACCTGCGGGGCCATTTCCAAAATACGATTTTGTCTTTGTAACTGAAATGAATCACTCTGTTATTTTAGGGAACCGTTTAAGCAAGGAGTCACTTGATCAATGATTCAAAGCATTAACCTAAAAGACACATAATGCTGCTCTAATGACCTGAGCTTTGACTTAATTGATTGAACGATTTAGGTGAATTTCTGGAGAGATTTCTGAGGTACCACCCTGTTTTTGATTAGTGCCATCCTTTCATGTACTGTGTTTGCAATGTGATATCAGCAACAAATACAGCTGGTTGATCTCTGGTATATAAAATGTACTTATGTTGTATTTATGTCATAGACTGCAATGCTTTTACAGGTTGGAGCCAGAGATGACACTGAATAGGGAAGATGGGAGATGCGTATATGGTCATGGAGTCTGAGCCAGGTCTAGGTTGTCCACTAAGCGGTTGAACTACAGTGCCCTTAGACCCAAGATGTAAATCCTGAATGTCTTCCCTTTTCTCAGGGTCAAGTTATGTTCCGAAATGGTGAACGGATGGGAACAATTAAATTTACACAATTTCAAGGTAAGCACACATATTTAAACTTTGCCTAAGGTATAGTTCCACATAGCTCATATGCTGCTGACTACTCTAATTCACTGAAAATAATAATATAGTTGAAAGCTAGGGGCAGGCTTGATGGATAGTGGTAGCACTAAACAAAGGTTTATTTATGCGTTTTGGGAGCAAATGAAAATAATTGTGTATCTGCTAGAAATCCTCTGTCTTTCACATATGGAAAGAAAACATTCCATAGTTTGTTTCATACTTTGTTTTATTTTATTATACAGCTTTCATTTTGAAATGTAGGTTGTTTTCCTGAAGGGATGGGGAATGTATGGTGCTTGAGATGCAGACATTGAACCATTATTACCAGTGCAGTATTGAAATTTTATTGGACAATTTTGCTTTTGTGATTAAATAAGAAATTAAGTCAATCTCTGCAAAGGGTCATATTGTGTCTCTTGCTGCAGTGTACATATCCAAACCTGTTTTGGATACATGCATTTGAATACTGAGAATCATCACTCCTGTCTTTGTTTTTGTCTTCAGCTTCACTTTTGTGGAAACAAGCTCATGCATATGACCATGTATGACCTGAACATATAGCGGTCACCTTGTCTGTTATTACTAGTGTGACTGTTCTATAATGCACCAAAGAATGTATATTCAACAATATAAGTAATTTATAACATTATATTCAGCTATTTCATTATGCAAATCACAGCACACCGCCCATGAGTGTGTTCTGATCTTCTGATCTGTTTCTAGCCAGCATGCTGCAAGTGTGTTTTGAGGAGCAGAAACCATGTGTGTGAATACCAATGTGTGCGCTCATACTGCTTGTGTGTGGATTATGATTACTTTTGCCATTGGCAAATATTTTTCCATCAAGAATGCCTGAAACATGTTATGGAAAGAAGGAGCATGCATTGAGTGCATGCCCTTTGCAGTATGAATGTGTGTGTGTGTGTGTGTGTGTGTGTGTGTGTGTGTGTGTGTGTGTGCGCGTGCGTGTTTGCGAGGGTTTGCGTGTGTGCATGTGGATGCTTTTACGTTTCTGTATACTAATCATGCTTTTAGTTTGAATGCCTTCTTTTGTAACTGAGAGCTGACTTTGGCAGACAGACACATGAGGAATATCATGTCCAGATGTGACCCATGTCGTCTTTGCAGTGCTTAATCGATTCATGAAAAATGGAATTTCCATTTATCACCATTCTCTCTGGACATCCAGGCATCCAGGCATTTAGAGGGTCAATACCACTAAAATAGAAGTCAAATAATTCAATACTGCATTGAATAAACATTTGCTATATAAAACCCGATGCTTTAATAACATAATTACTCCTATTTCAATTTATTGACAAACCTAGTAGAGAGCCAACCCATAGTTAAATTATTACATACATTCGTATTACTATTTTCTAAATGTACCTTAATTAAATAACAGTTTTACCAGCAGAATAAAGAATAAAATGGGAAGCTTATTTGAAGTTAGAAGTAAGAGAAAGTTATGAATAGAAATAGAAAGCCTAAAATTAAGACTAGATACTCAGAGCTTTCTTATATCTGCAAGTCTACTAATTCAATTATCTAATGGTTACTGTTCATATAATGACCAGTGTGCTATCTTTTTAGTTCAAACAAAGGCTAGTTATTGCTTCTGATAATTACAGTCGACACTATCTATATAACTGTTTGTTAGCTACCACCCGACCAAGTGTAATATATTTGATAAATCTGGCCTTGAATGAATTGATGATACAGTTTGTTAGATTTGTTAGAGTTCAAATCTAGCCTTAAGGATAGGGGAGACTACGAAGAGTTGTAACATGGATACAATCGATAAATATCGAATTTGCATCACAAGCTTAAACTGTCATATTAGCCCTGCATATGTGTAGTATCATCCACTTTCTACGTGGGAAATTTGAAAGATTTACAGAGCTTCTCTCTGAAGAGCTGAGAGAAAATCCATTTTGCTCGGTAGACTGATTTTTTCAATTTATTTCAAGCTAGCTTTGTTTGTGGATATATTATGCTTCCATGATCATCCAATTATACTTGCATAGTTATGATACTTGATTTGTCTTCTAAAAATTACACATTTCCTGATGTAACGGGCTGCAGGCTTTTAGTGAGATCGAGAGAGAGGTGCGTACAATATATAATGCAGTACAATGTAACAAGCTTTCCATAGCTATACTTCACATTCACATCTGTTTCATTCCAGTGTTTGAACATGTTAATGAATCTTTTACAGGCTGAACATTCACAAAAGGTGTGTGTTTACATAGTAAACTTTCGTAAGGTTTTACATTTGCAATGATAAAACAACATTTAATAGCAAACCGCGTTTCCCGATAACGGTGTCTCTTAGCGTTTTACAAAGACTCGAAAGGTATACCTTACTAAAGTTGTTTGCTTTTCTAGTCGTGTTCCCCGAACTACCACTAGGAGGGTGCCTTAAATAACTTTGCAATCTGGGTTGATTTGCCAGAAGCACCATCATATTACTGGTGTAATTAACTATTTTCTCTGATTAGCTGACATTTTCAATAAGCAAAACGCGCCAACATGAAAACAAAATAAGCTATGGCAAAAAGGGAGGGGAACACGCTGAAACGTTAAGGTAGAGCTTAAGATATAACTTGCGAACAACGTAGCATTACGAAGGCTTCGGGAAACGCAGCCCAGGTATTTTCATTAGTAATGTGCTATCATTACTATGCGTGTATTCTCTGTATGTCTCCACAGAGGGTCAGGAGGTAAAAGTTGGAGAATACAATGCTATCGCAGATGTGTTGGAACTCATCAACAACACAATCAGGTTTCAAGGTAAGGAATGGGGTTCAGGAGACATATATCCACTATATACATTCATACGACATTTTTGGATGGGCTTTTATTCAATATGATTCAGTAACAATTGCACAGTGTGTTTTTTTGACAGCAGCACAAATCCAAGTTCTCTCAAATAAAATGTGGTTCTGTTGCCAATATCAATGCCTTAATTAACATGAACAATCCTTTGCAAATTAACATCCCTAGATAATATAAAGCCCTTGATCAGTGCCTTCATCCTGCAATACTTGAACGAATAGCTTCTGGGGCGACATGGCTCAGGCAGTAAGAGCAGTCGTTTGGCAGTCGGAGGGTTGCCAGTTCGATCCCCTGCCTGGGCTGTGTTGAAGTGTCCCTGAGCAAGACACCTAACCCCCAAATGCTCCTGACGAGCTGGTCGAGGCCTTGCACGGCAGCCAATCACCGTCGGTGTGTGAGTGTGTGTCTGAATGGGTGAATGGAGAAGCATCAATTGTACAGCGCTTTGGATAAAGGCGGTATATAAATGCCTGCCATTTACCATTTACCCCACTTCTTTCCATTAAATGCAGGACTTTTGCACTAGAAACGCACAGCAAAATTCTTGTACTGAAGAAATCTTTGTGAAAGTGACAATTCTAAATTATTCTTCCCAATTCTTCTATCTTCTAAAGCTAACTTAACTGCTTATAAATATGTACACAAACAGTTTGATTGTGATTAAAGCTTAATAGGATAAGTGTCACTTTTATCGTAGGTATGGAACCCCCTAAAGATCGGACGATTGTGCATCTCCAGCGACGTCAGATCCGGGTCCCACTCTACAGCATCCTGTCTGTCATCACCATTCTGGGCATGTTCATGGCTAGCGCCTTCCTGTTCTTCAACATTCAGAACCGTAACCACAGGTAAAACTTACTGTCTGTTCACTCTACCATTTTGTAAAGAAAGAGCTGGGACTCCTACGACTCACCAACTCGAGTGTTTCTCCTGATGTGATCCCCCTAAACGTGTGAAGCACTCATGATCACATGTGAAGATGGAATTAGATTGTTTTATCTGTGTCCATGTATGTCACAAAAAACGCACATACAACAAAATATGAATGAGCTTGAGGGCTTTCCACTGCGTATTTTACACAGGTTGAGTGGTCCTAGAATTTGCCCCAGTGTGATCCATTCAAGGTGTCCATAGTCTTGGAAAGTAATAGTAATCTCAGAACTTCTCAGAAGTATGCTTCCATGTGGCCTGGTTCTCCAAAGAGAGGAGCTATTAACAGGGTCCCAGCAGGCTGGTGGAAATGGGCCAAGCCAGTCGGTGCATTCATTAATCACACTGGCAGTGCGGCTCTCATTATATCCATGGGTACGTCAGATCGGCAAGTTCTGAAGCTCCCCATCTGTCCACCTCCTTCCTTCTCCCACAGGCTGATAAAGATGTCCAGCCCTTACATGAACAACCTCATAATCCTGGGAGGAATGCTCTCCTATGCCTCCATCTTCCTTTTTGGCCTTGACGGGTCCTTGGTGTCTGACAAGGCATTTGAGACCCTGTGCACGGTGAGTACCCCTGTGTCAAGCCTCTGTCTGAGCAGGAGGGGATCTCAAGCAGGCTTATTATGTTTGTCACTGAGCACTATATTAAGATGAATTTGGGCATCTGTTGGGACAGCAGGAAACAGCAGGCATCGATGCCACATATTAACCTCTAGGCATGCGATCCGCATGGAGAGAGAGGAGGGATGCTTGACCTCTGCATGCCCTGAATCTCCCAGTGACCGAGCAGAAACCCCTGCATCTAAGAGGCATTCTCTCACTGCGGCCAATTCCACAAGAATACCCCCCAAATAACTCTACCACTGCTGCTAATGCAGTACATTATGGCCATTATGGCATGATATGACTTAACAGCATGCAGAAAGTCAGCATCTCTTTTTGCTTTAAAAAAATTATATTTTACTTTGAAGAAGGAGAAATAATGTAGGCCAATCCCCAGTGTTGTACAGTATGTTTAGTGGGGCTCAGAAACATGACTGAACGTATGAGCTGCTGCTACAGAAAGTGACATTATTATTTTAGCTCAGTGTGTTCAGGGAGTTCTGTATAGACAGCCAGGGTCATGGTTAAAAATCCATGGTGCCCAAATGCAATGGGGAATGCAATTTATTTGGGTGATAATGACTATTCTCTTTTCAAGTGCCTAAAACCTGCGCAGAATTGTTCAGGGGTTGTCATCAGTTAACTTGCATTTCTTTTTTCATGTATTTGTACAGGTTCGTACATGGATTCTTACAGTGGGATACACAACAGCTTTTGGGGCAATGTTTGCAAAGACATGGAGAGTTCATGCCATCTTTAAGAATGTGAAGATGAAGAAAAAGGTAAGCATCCATTCAGCAAATACAATTTTAAATACAGTATATAACTAAAAAATGAAATTTCATAATTATCTGCTAATTGTGCTGTGTTGCAACCTTCTGGAGTTGGTATGGAATGGTCCAGAGTCATTCTCCTCTCATAGCAGTTGTATGGGAAGCACATTTTTCAGGCAGCATGGAGTGCAAGCTATGAAAATCATCTTCATCTTTGATCCACCTGGATGGGCAAAATAAATAGTGATAATTGAAATATGCAAAAAAACTCCAGTAATGCATTTGTTTTCTCTGGTTCAGTGACCATGTACATATTTTTTGAGCTTGTAGTACTCTTGTACGTACGCTTTTTTTGCTTCTTTTGTGCTTTTTTATCTTTAGTTTTTTGTCTGTGATATTGCCGGGGTGGGCAGATACAGCAGGATGTGTGGGTGCTCTTTGAGGGAGGTCACAGCTGTTTTTGGCATGGTGCCACCCAGTGCTGGTCCAGATTGGTGGCCTTAGGGAAGAACTTTGTGCTGTGTCTTGTTTCAAATCCTGCCAAGGTTTTATTTTTTTTCCTGGTCTCCAATCTAAGCAACCTGCATGTGGATTATATAAAGACTGAAAAAGGCTTGATGGATTCACAGCCAACCTCTGAATCAATCTAGCCTTGTTTCAGTTGAAACAAGCTAGATGACGTGCCCGCATATTTATTTATTTTTTTTAAAGAAAGAACAGCATTTATAATACAAAGTTAGAGCAAAGAACACATGTTTAGTGATGAGTATTCTTTCACCACAAAATGGGTGGGGTGTTTTAGTCATAGTAACAAATCAGGGACTTGCTCCCCAAGCACTATGCAAATGTTGAGCTCTCTGATACATTTCTATTGCTGCATTACTGCCATCTCCATGCACGGCCCTGCCCTATGGAAATTTCAGATACTGCAATATACTCAAATAAATGATTTATCAAGATATTGTAACACTTCACATTAGATGGTAAACTATGGCAACACAATCGATACTTTAAGATGTTGAAATACTGTATAGTTCATTCATGAATTGCTATAAAATATATTCAGCATTAGTTTTCTCAAGAATAATTTTATGTGACATTCATTTAAATTGAAAAGATTACTTAAAATAATTTTTATTAATGAATATTTTTACAACCAGCATTTTCACGTGAGGACTCCAAATGGAGTTGTGCTTGTCGAATTATTAATAGAAGTGTGACCTGAGTGCATATGCAAGAACCCATACAACCCAATGTGCAAATACAATAAGCTGGCAAGAAAATATGACACATGCCCCCTGGCCCTGGAGCATGGGCTGTGGTCAGGTATGAGAGTCCTATGGCTTTTGACAGTGTGGGTTCCTCCCATGCCAGTCGGCTGCTCAGTTTGCTCTCTGAAAGCGAGCACAGCACTTCTGCGCTCATCGAAGGGAACAGCTGATCTCTGAGCAAACAGGCTGCTTGTCAGTCTGAGATGGCACTCCATAGTTTACTCAAGTGTTTTGAGGTTTCTGAGATTATCTAAGTGTGACACTACAGAGACCGAAGTACCACACATTCTCTCTCTCTCTCTCTCTCTCTCTCTCTCTCTCTCTCTCTCTCTCTCCCTCCCTCTCTGTTTCTCTCTTGCTCTCTTTCTCTCTCCCTATCTCTATCTCTCTCAGTATCTCTCTCCCTATCTCTCTCGTTCTCCCCCTATCTCTCTCTCACTCTCCCTATCTTTCTCTATCACCTCTCTCTCCCTATCTCTCTCTCACTCTCTCCCTATTTCTCTCTCTGTCTGTCTGTTTCTCTCTCTCTCTCTCATTTTCTCTGCAGTGTTTGAAACAGCAAGTTGAGTACACTGGTTGAGAAAGTTAATTATGTCTAAATGCAGTATACTTTTTAGTTCCCACAGAGGAGAAGTGGAGCCATCTTTGGGTCCTATCACAATCCAGTAAATGAGAGGAAGAGGCGGGGGCTTTTTATTACAAAAATACAAATTTTATTACATTGGAAAATAGTATATATTGGACTATTGGCAGTATGTTTAGTAGACAGTTTTGGCAGTTTTGGACATGGCCACACTCAAAACCCTGGAAGTGTGTATATCATCCATGATCCATATCATCAATAGTAGGCAAGTATGATTATTTTGTCTATTGCCCTCAATAGATGCTTTTTTTCTGGCAGGCCTTTCAAAAAGCCCATTGGCATGGAGGTGGTGTCTGATGTTAGACTTGGAGACTTGTTTCCCCAAGATGCAACCAAGTTTAGCCCCTTTCGTTACATCCCAAACTTGAGTATACTTCACAGTAGAGTTTTATTATGTAGCTTATTTCCCTCTTCTTACAGCAAACCCACCTCTTGTATTTGTAGACAAAGAGCTCTATGTTATGTCCTGTCTGACCATAAAACCCAGTTCCCATCAAAGTTCCAGTGGCATTTAGCAAACTTCAGGATCTTACATTTGTGGATTGACGACAGTGAAGGATTTTTTTTACAAGCCTCTCAAATAGCTTGTTGGCATGGAGATGGTGTCTTGTTGTTTTGGAAATTTCGTGACACAACATACTTGCAACTTTCGCAATTCTCCTGCTGCAATCCTTGGAGATTTTTTGGGCTCGGAAACCATCCTCCTCACAGTGCGTGGGGGCAAAATACACTGGAGTCCTCTTCTAGGCAGTTTAATCACAGCTCCAGTTTCAAACTTCTTAATTATTGCTCTAATGGTGAAGATGGGAATTTGTAAGAATTTAGTTATTTTTATAGCCATGGCCTGGTTTATGAAGCTCAACAACCTTTTAACTCATTTCATTTATGTATTCTCTGACCTTCCCAATGTGATGCATGACTGAGGGAGTGTGGAACGGGTGCCATCTCATATGTATACTACAGTGAAATAGGACATTGTGGGTGACCACTAAAGTTTCTAATGACTCAGATGAACTTTTAAAACCGTAAAATACAAATAGCAACATACTCCTCTTACGTTTTGTGCCACATGTTTATGAGAGAACTCCTTATTTCTTGATGAAGAATGATGATCTATTGATCCATTTTACCTTTAATTAACCTCCTGAAACCCTGTATCCTCAAACGAGGACATTACATTTTGGCTTCCCTGAGCTGTATACAATTTCCAGAGAAGGTGTGGTTGCTATTCGACAAGAAAATTGTGAATGGGAACTATTTACCTCGGTGGATCATGGTACTCATAGTACTTAACATCTTGCACTGGCTTCTTTGTGGGGCTGAGCTCTGTGATGATGAGCCTTTGCTACTGTTTGCATAAGCTTGCTGTGGCAATATCAAGTACATCTGAGGTAGTTAGGCATCATTTATTTGGCAAAATGTTAGCAAACTGTTCTTTTGGTATCTTGCCTGATGAGTTGATGAACTGAGCAAGGACTCCAAAATGTCCATTACTGTATATAAAACAAGGAAGAACCATAAAATGCGGAAGCGAGAAGACTTTTTTTTCCTATTGAAGTGTTTTTTATGAGGAGAATAATTGTAGCGTAGCTCTACGAGGTTAAATGTTAGATTTCTTTCATATTTTGAGTGCCATATCAAGCGAATGAACATCAATTACTTTTTTCCCACATAACCAAGGGTACTAACCAATGTTGGAGTACAATCTACATACAATACGTAATATTAAATAGTATAATGTGGATTTAATATATTTTTAATACCTACATATGTATTCATCCCCACGCCATTCTTTAACAGGAAGCACCAGAAGTGGCCAGGTATCACCTGCTGTAAGACAGTAACATTAATTTTTTACCCAGGCCTGTTTCCCTCAGACACTCTCTCCCTCCGACTCCTGTCTAGATCATCAAAGACCAGAAGCTGCTGATCATTGTTGGTGGAATGCTGCTGATAGATCTCTGCATTTTAATCTGCTGGCAGATCGTCGATCCACTGAAGAGAACAGTGGAGGAGTACAGTCTGGAGGTACAGCCCGTGTGTACTAATGCCTGTGTTGTGTGTTTACAATCTTATGCTTGCTGGTGATATGATATCATATGATTATTATAATTTTTTTTAGCTACTAAAAAACATTCTAAATTTTTGTTTTGATCTGAGAAATAAGTACTTTGAAAAATATAGTACCTTGGTATGGAATTTACCTCTGGTAAGTTCAGTAGGACTTGCAGGGCCAGTTTCGCAGACGTAGACTAAGTCTAGATTCTCCATAGAAAACTTAATTTAGTCCAAGACTAAGCTGGTTTAATGTACAAATGTACTGTAAGATGAACAGTGAAATTTCAAACCATGTGACTTTGTCAAACATTTAGCATTTCTTCACATCGTAATTATCAATAAAACTTTACAATAAGGTACCATGAATTAGCATGACCTAATGTCGTTAACTAACTACTAATGAGAAGCGAATCTGTACAGCTCTGTTAATGTATTTGTACATCAATAATTCATGTTAACAACTAAATTAGTTATTGCTAATTCATATTGGAATGAAAAAGTCAGTTAATAATAACTAATTATAAGTCCATCCTATGGTTTGCTAATGTGTAAATATTCATGTAACCAATACGTTAGTTGGTTGTTAACAAATGCATTAACAAGTTGATTTCATGCTTAATTAATGTATTTGTCCATTATTACATTAGTTAATGTCAATTCATGAACTTTATTGTCAAGTGTGACATATATTATAGACATAGAATATATTAACGCCACTTTACTCAATGTAGGTTACTCAAGCAACATTCGACTGTTTGTCTCTCACATCCACAGTAAATACATATTTGTACATTTTACTCAATGTCTGCAAACCATAATGTTCATGCTGTTGCATCCCGTAGAAGCACCGCGATATGTGTCTTATTGCTAAGTATGTGAGTTGAAACAGGTTGAGCACCAGCACTGTCCGTGTCCTGTTGGCTCACGCGCTCTTCACCAACGTTTGGAGCGTATCTGACTGTAGAGCAGACATGTGACCAGTTAAAGTGACTCAGTCATAGCACCCCTGGGCTTTAGAGGTCAGCACGATGAAAGCAGGGCCCTGGAGGCTGATTTCACAGAACGTTTGATGTATCGATCCATGAGGAGCTGGATGTGTTTTATGTTTCCTTCCTTGTTCTCTCACGGGACAGGGGCCCCTCTGAGTATCATCCCCCCTATTGGAATGTTGGAGCGCTTATCAATCTTTCATTAATTTCACAGATTATTTCAAAAGTATTGATTGGATTTATGTGCATACAGTAGGAGAACACTGACAAGTCCAAGCTGCACATGGCATTGATTCTCTGCGAAATAACAGTCCTGAGTGAATACAGTTTAGTTTATCTGCTTGCAGTTTCACTTGCAGTCTAGTACATCTCAATTATGCATGAGCATTTGATCATATTAAACCACTGTGTCAACTTGAAGGGTCTTTGAATAAGAAGTTGACTTGAGATCCAGGTACTGAGTCATTGTGGTCATTAAAGACTGTCCTACAAAATCCCCCAACAGAATTTCATACTCTGGCCCTCTCTACTTCAGTTGTATGATGAGTGTTGAGCTGCAAAATGACTGTGTACCAATCAAGTGCTGCTGTGGTGGTTGAATTAAATCACCCCCACACATTACAATGCTTTGAGATCCATCAAAGGCACTATATAAATTTGCACAGGGATGTATATCAAAGACAAACTGGACAGTATGTGATCAACGATAACCATTGATTGGCTTTTGAATAGGCCGATCATGTGCACATTATATTAAAAGCCCCCTAAATTAGCAATACACCAGAGACTTGCACTTTAGACCAGACGAGTGGTGAAAGGTGCAAAAGAAGAATAGTCTGAGTATAGTCTGGCACAAAATTACCGAAGACAAAATTTGCGTCAAAATCCATAACGAAAATACAAACTTCACCCTTGCAGCAGCTTGCGACACGCCAGGTGCCAGCCGGAAAATAGAGGCCATTGTCGTAGACAGACAAGTTGTCATACTGTGAAATTGTATTTTTATAGTTAGTGTAAATGGCATTTTATTTTAAATCATGTCGAAGAATCACACCTTTCCAGCAGGAGATAATGGAGACAGAAGTGAAGTGATTTTGCTAATTTAGTTCCATATAACAATAGCATAAGCCTAAACTGTATTTCATAATCTATGAATTTGATCTTGCAAATGCAAATCTACTTATTGTTTATATATCTATGTCTACTTTCCTAGTTTCTGAAACAGCATGGTTCATCAACAATAAAACGCATTGCTTTGTCAAGGAAATATATTGTCCTAATAAAAGGTTGTAGATCAGTTATAATATGTAATCAGCAAATGGTAACACACAGAAATGAACCACTAAAAGACCCGATGTGTGGTGCAGCCCTTAGGCCAGCGGACTCTCCAGGCATGCCGGGCAAGTCTCCACCGTGGTACTTTCTGTTTGTGGTCCCTTCTCTGTCTGTTGGTGTCTGTGCTTTCTACTGGCCTGAATAATGCAAAAATATGAAAGAATAGTGAACTGCGCTCCTTAAAACAAAAACAGGAGTCCAAGGAGTAGCAAAGTTGAAGAAGAAATATAAATTGCCATCAGTTTTTATTTCTCTTTCATTCCTACTGCGTAAAAGAGCGGAAAAGGGGCGACTTTTACCTCAAGAGCAATCGTCTGGCAGTCGGGTTGCCGGTGTCAAAGTGTCCCTGAGCAAAACACCTCACCCCTAAATGCTCCTGATGAGCTGGTTGGTGCCTTGCAATTGAACAATGCTTTGGATAAAGGCGCTATATAAATGCCAGCCTAACATATCAACCGGGACTAATTCCTCATATAGCCCAGGTGTATGTCTACTTAACCAGTAGGCGTGGTCCTCGGTTTGCCCTGCCTCCTTCCCACAAACCGAGCCCCCTCCCACAGTATTAAATCAGATACTACTTCTACTTTGGTTTGTATTATCATTTTTATATCATCATTGTAGTTGTTGTTGTTAGTGTTGTTGTTGTTGTTTTAGCAGTGGTAGTATTGTTTGTGCTACTTCATAGAGTGTCTGTAAAAGTATCAGTTAATATCAAATGTGGGCCCACTCCTTCTTCTTCTTCTTTTGTAGCAGAAGACAAGCCATCATCAGGACATGATTAGTATTCTGGTGACTCTCCTAACCCCCTCCTCCCCTATTCTGAGCCGCAGCTAATGTAGTCTGCAACGAATATTGCGGTAGCCTATAGCATCTCCATGGCAACAGCCACATTTCTGACAACAATATGCCAGCACAGCAACGCTGATATTTAGGGCACCAAAAAAGAATGGTTTAGGCTGCAGTGTGCAATATCTTGATGCACACATGTAAACACATGCATGCCTGAATGTGTACAACACATATGTAGTCATTTGCATACATTTTAGATATATTCAACTGCAAAATTTGTCTTTGTTGTTCCATGACTATGTTCGGTATGATGGTGTGATCTGAATGAGTCACTGCCTAAGGCTTTAGGAAGAGGGATTAATATTTCATATAATTGGTCTGAACAAGAGCTCTAGAGATTTACAAGGAAGCTATTGCTGGTGGCAGAAGTTTGAAATGTGACTGTTTTCAGCCTCACAGAGGCATGAAACACTGTTCCCACAGTGTTATTTAAATGACACATTATATATTATTCCATATAACCAAATGAATTATGCCAAAACCTGCATGTATGAGAACATCTATCCAGCATTCACATATGGAATATTCACACTGAAGTACATACTACACAGACTTTACAATCCATCCATCCATCCATTATCTGAACCCGCTTATCCTAATCAGGGTCGCAGGGGGGCTGGAGCCTATCCCAGCATACATTGGGCGAAAGGCAGGAATACACCCTGGACAGGTCGCCAGTCCATCGCAGGGCACACACACCATTCACTCACACACTCATACCTACGGGCAATTTAGACTCTCCAATCAGCCTAACCTGCATGTCTTTGGACTGTGGGAGGAAACCAGAGTACCCGGAGGAAACCCACGCAGACACGGGGAGAACATGCAAACTCCGCACAGAGAGGCCCCGGCCGTCGGGGATTCGAACCCAGGACCTCCTTGCTGTGAGGCGGCAGTGCTACCCACTGCACCATCCGTGCCGCCCTAGACTTTACAATAATTGAAAAAATTATTTCATCTGCATCAACAAATTAAAGAAATTACGACACGGTTGTGACTTGCATTAAAGTAAAAGTGGACTTTTGCGATTCTGGCCATTTTCACAGTAAATTGCATGCTTACCCAGACTGAACCAGACTAAAATAAAAAATGAAAAAGGGGCTAATTGTACGATGAGCACAGGGTAACAATTTCCATTAAAGAAATGATGGCTACACAGCCGCAGCCCAAGAGTATATGGGGAAATGGATTCATAATTATGCATAAAGGCTAAATGTCTTTTTTCATTGTACGAAAACAAAACAACAGTTCAACACACAGAAGCATTGCTTCATAAATCATAAATGGCAATTATAAGTAAGAGACAGCCCCATCATGAAAGTCTGTTGTCTAGACCTGGCTTTGTGCTGTAATTTCTGAATGAGGAATGGATTTGTCAGTTTCTGTTAGCATGTGCGAGCCCAGATTTCCCCCTCCTCCTGCACTTGTCTCTTTCTCCAGGTGTGGACCCAACCCAGCCATTTGTGATGATTTTAGAAATTCATTATTTCTGCTTATCAGACACAAGCTATTGTGAGGCCATTTCTGTGAGTGAATTGTGAATCTATACTCAGTGTTCACAAGAAAAAGGGAAAGGGTGGTAGTCTGGTGTACATTTTGTGCATGTAGTAGTTTATGGTGTTTACCTAATGGTAGCTGTTTTAGGGCACTACGTAAAACTGCCATGCCTCACATTTCAGTCAAATTTTAAGCTCAGTGACACAAAATTCAGTTTTATGGACATTAACACACCATAATGAACTAACATAATGAACTTCTTGCATTCTAAGAAAGTAGTACATTATTTGATGATGAAATATGTGCCTTCCCCTTGTGCTGCTGTTATCACCCTTCCCACATCTTCCGAACTTGACAAAGCAAACTGATTTGATCTAAAATGTTTCAATAATAGAGAAAAATGTTACTTGACCTATGTATTTAGATCTTATATCCGTGTTCTTGCTTTAATCTTGCAGGTTATTGGATGTTATATAAATGCATTATTTTGCTTTTAAAGCATCCATGCAGTTCATACATGTTTGTTCTGATTTATAAATTTGGCTGCAACAGATGGTGGAAAAGTTCAGCTCAAAATCATCCAAAGTCATCCAAACCCTCAACATGACCGCCAGCTGCCAGCACACCTGTACTGAAATCGGCAGCCATTTTAACATGCAGGCATGCCTACAATTACAGAAACAAAAACATAATATGAATTCTAACAGGGAACCAAAGGAATAATAACAATAAGGGGATACATTTTCCCTTTCCTAAAGTATCTTTCACTGCTCAGTTTTAGCCTGTCTTTTCATTTCACTGGGAATAGCTGTGTGCTGTAGGAAAGCTGTGTTGATTAGCGCAAAGGTGCCATTAAGAAGTCTTCCTGTTGTGACTGGAAGTCAGTTGTCAGCATTGGAGAGTCGTGACAGCGAGCAGAATGGCCCCCTCCTGTTTGGCACACTGCTCATTTCAGCTGTGCAGCTGAAGGTCAGGCCAGGTGAACAGATAGCATTCATTGGTCATATTGGCTCAAAATTTGCAGATTCAGATATAAGAATCTTTTATAACATTTTTCAAACAAAAACATCTCTAGCATATTTCATATAATATTGTGATGCCACAGCCAGGAATTGAGGCAATTCAATATTCAGAAATATCAGAAATTACGTAAAAACATTAACCTTCAACAGAATAAAATGTATGACCGTGACCTAATTAAAATATTGCTAGCCATTATTAAATTAAATGCAAGATCCAAAATGTGATCTTTTTATTGTGCTTAAAAACTGGAAACAGAAGGGGCTGCGATAATATTTCCTGGCAGATAACATTTTATACGCATGTGCATGTGACTGATGAAGTGGGTGGGATGGCCTATCCAGATGATTTAGAGGTCAATGAATCTGTGCAGAATATGTGCAGCATCAATCCATGAAATCATCATATACACAAACTGCATCTTTGAAAAATAGGAAATGCATGCAGCCAGCTTGATTAAGTCTCTAATGCACCCTTTGATGATGAACATGCCTTTCAGTGTAGTTCAATCAAACACATCAGTAACAGAGCAATTAGGACCTCCAATGATTCAAAGGTGTAACTAATAGTGGTTACAAAGCCAGTTCCCTACCTGCTATGCCACTCACATGAAGTGCCTACCTCCTTGCTGGGAATGGTCGCAGGCCATAAAACAATGTCTGGCTCTAGTCAAACACGTTGTTGGTCTAGAGGGAGGAGGAAGGGTGTATGGTGTCAGGGATGGTTAACATCACGGCACCGCGCACCACATCGATCAGCAGTTGGCGTCTGCGGTCCCCGGGCAGGGACTGCAGTGGATAATTAAACCCTGTGCTGGAGGAAAGGGCTGGCGCTTGCCCAGTCCACCTGCTAACCGCAGGGTGTGAAAGCGGCACCAGAAACAGCTGTGGACAATGTCTGAGGAAGTTCTCCAGTGAGCACACACGGCCCTGTCTCCAGTGCTTGAGATTCCCACTGTGCACTTATTAAGAACCACTTGTGCAAACGCTCATAGCCCACAGACTCTATGGTCTGTCTTTATTACACGGTTTCCAAGGGGCCAGTGGCACAATGGCATTATGTGTTCACTCATTTAGTGTCGTTATAAATTCAATTAGCTGTGTTCTGTGTGCTGATATATCAGGATGGCTGACCCGTTGGATTTCCGAGCTTTGGTCTTAAAGGGCAGGCCTAGGCATCACACTTGAGTGAATTGATTTAACGTTAGAGATATTCAGATACTGTGTAACTATATGGTTGATGAAATACATCAAATGACTGGTTGGACATAAACACTGATGATGATCTTAAACTATATACAATTTCAGTCTTAACATATCATCAAGTCTAAGTTGGAGTAAAATTATGCCAATCTTATCTCATTTGGTGCATGCCCTTCTCATGACTCATGATTAGTGTGGGATGGTCACAAACTCAGTCAGAGCTGTCTTTCTCATCTTAATCATTCCGACAATATCAAACATGTTTAATATTATCAAAAATCTTTATTCTTGGCTCAAAAGATTTGCGTTGGTCAACAGTGTCATTTATAATCCTACACTGTCAACAGTCAATTGGTTGGCTATCTTTGTCTGACATCAGTACACAAATAGTGACATGGCTCTAGTAGAAGTAGTTATACCGAGGAGCATATTCACATTACCCTTCTCTTTTTTGCTGTCTTAGCACAAAATCCATCAAATTACTTATGGATTTGATGCTCTTCTGGAAGAACCTATGCACTTGTGAAACGTAAATTGCTTTGGATGGTCTGCCAAATGATAAAATGTAAATGTAAGTGCAACAGTGGCCGAAATCTGTTGCTGTGCACCCGTCCTCCTTCTGTTGTTGTTGCTCCATTGTCCATTTGGTTTATATGGACTGTCCTCCTCCTTTTCCTCTTGTGTGATTTTTCGAGGAGGGATAAGATAAAAAAATATCCAATGGAATTATGTTGGATTATGATAATGTGTGAAGCTGCACGATTTCTCAACTGTACGCCACTCTAGCAATTTAGTCTTCTAATGTATGGAGGCATATGTAATGCTTAGCAAAATAAGTCTAATTATGAGATGGTGTTCTGCAGTGTGGAATAATCTATACAGACCACATACTGTACCGACACTGACCTGAATGGCAAATGCTCCAATAGGATTTTGACAGATTGCATTGGTTAAAGTGGTTCAGAACCAGCATGCTGAGAGGAGACCTTTCAGCCATATGGCTGCTATTAAATTCTAGCACTTGTAATTTACTGACACTTGCTAACTGAATCTTGGGCTACTGCAGCATATGGTTGTCCTAGAATCACAGAAATCTCAGGGCATGTCTAAAGAGATTTTATTATTTTATATCCTATACTTGACATTTATTTAGTTGTTACAGAGATTATATCCTAATTATTTTGTTGGGAAAATATGTTTCAACAATTGTTGTATTTGGTGCATTATCAATTACTTTTGGGTTAGATTATGATCCATTTATGGGCTGGTTTCACAGTCACAGATTAAGTTTAGTCATGGAGTAAATTGTGTTTTGACTGGAGAATCTCAATTCAAAATTGAACTTAGTCTAGGACTAGGTTTAATATTTGTGTGTGAAACTGGCTCAACATTAGAGGCAACACAGCAGATAATATTATTGTCAAGTGTCTACTGTATACCAGGGCTACCCAGCATTGTTCCTGGAGATCATGTAGGTCTTCACTGCAAACCTAACACATTATACCTCATTAAGCAGCTAAAGATCTCATTGAGCTGCTAATTAGTAAAATCAGATGGGCCAAATAATTATTTCTAATGACTGTCGAATGTGTGGCTGACAACATGACGAAATGAAGGTTACTCACACATATTTTACACACATCTTTAGCGAATCCATACATACTGTGATTATAATACATTTGCATGCTTGCATGTGCCACAGCGCATTTTCCAGGCCGAAGGAGCACGATGCATTTCTCCAGTCCTGACTAGCAGGGGTTTGTGCTTGCTTATTGACACACACTGCCACAGTACCTTAGAGCCCCCTGGAGGAGCTGAACAGATCTGCTTTGGGTTTGTTAACTGCAGAAAGCAGGACTCACTTACAGAGATACGGTCATAAGAGCACTACTGAGTTATACTGAGCATCAGACGGTCAGTTATGGTTTAAGCAGCATCTCCTGCTGGTCATAGGCCAGGTGTTTCTCAGCACTGTTAGACCCTGTGCCACCTTGTGTCCACACTGTCCTTCCTGGATGAATATGAGACCCAGCTCTCTTTGTGTGATAAACTAATAGCTGGATCAATCTGAACTCATGCAGTAGCTTCTGTTGAACTGAGCACTAAAGTTCAAGGATGTCATATGAACAGTAGTGTAGACTCATAATCAGAAGGTCGGCTGTTCATATCCTGGTCATTTCAACCTGGAGTGGGATGCTTAGTTTGGTAAATGCTTACGAATATCAAGCTGTTAAAATGTCAGGTAATATTTAATATTATTTTGGAAATAATGTTACGTAAAATTTGGCAAGACATTAAATTCAGAATTACTCTCAGGTCACAGAAATTAACCCTCAGTCGGTAACTTCACAATACGGTTACATGAATTGGCATTAACCAATTATTAACTAAATAACTAACTACTGATAGGTTTTGTTCATGCATTTGTACATCATTAAGTCGTGTCAACTATTGCATTAGTTAAGGCCTGTTCATATTGGAAAAAAACAAACAGTTAATAGGTTAATAATTATACGTTTATCCTATGGCTAATGTATAAATATTCTTTTGACTAATACATAAGTTAGTAGCTGATAAGTTAATTTCATACTTTATTTATTTATTTGTACAGCAATTAATTCATTTTAACAACTACATTATTTAATGTCAATTTATGTACCCTTATTGTAAAGTGTGACCATTTATTTAAATAGTAACTCTACTATTTGAGTTCATGCCTCTTATTTTTATGTTTGGCAGCTGGTATTCTGGTTGGCAATTACATGTGTGCCAATAGTTTTGATAGTCCCCACGTGGCAGGCTGATGGATTAATGAAGATCCAGGAGCCTGGAGCTTTTCTTTTTCTTTTTATATTGACTGGGAGAACATGCTGCCCCATTTCTAATTAATAAACACAGCAGAAGTGCTAGTGTTTGTGCATGTGCGTGTACGTGAGTGTGTGTGTGTGTGTGTGTGTGTGCTCTGAATTGCAAGACATGATCAATCAAATCCAATTCCTAGAGTGGTCATTCCTATGCGATGACAGAGCATAGTCACCGTCTGAAACAGATCAATCCTTATCCTATTTGTACTGTTTGCCCTGTTTTCTTCATAATAAAATTGTAGTAAATTTCAAAGGGCCATAACTATATGCAGTCCCCTATGAAAGTAAAAACCACACTGCCTGCACTTCATTAGGGTGGAAAAGTAGAAGGTCTGACCAAGTCAATCACCAGACCTTAAACCTATTGAGCATTAATTTCTCCTCCTGGAGAGGAGTTTGAAGGAAAAAACCTCCAAAAACAAGCAGCAACTGAAAGATGCTGCAGTAAATGCCAAGAAAAGCATCATAAAAGAAAAATAACAATAAGTTTGGTGATGTCAGTGGTCCAATGGGTCAATGGTCACATACTTGATGCAGTTTTGCAAGCAAGGGTGTGGAGGTGTAAATACCAGGAAATAAAAGCTGAAATTCTGAACTCTTGTCTCTTGTTCATCTCAACCCCAAATGTATTCAGTGTATTGCAAAAACAAAGGAATTGGCCTTGCAATACTTTTGGAGGGGACTGTATGATGTCACAGTGCAAGCTGCTTTGCAGTTTCTGATTCATCTTGACACCACACAGTGGCTCCACCTATTACGAGGTACATGAAAGCTCACGTCACAAATTCCTTACTGACATTATGTGTAATTCATTTCCCATTGAAATTTCATGTGTCATCTTGAGAGGAGGGCGGCACGGATGGTGCAGTGGGTAGCACTGCCGCCTCACAGCAAGGAGGTCCTGGGTTCGAATCCCCGTGGGCCGGGGCCTCTCTGTGCGGAGTTTGCATGTTCTCCCCGTGTCTGCGTGGGTTTCCTCCGGGTACTCCGGTTTCCTCCCACAGTCCAAAGACATGCACGTTAGGCTGATTGGTCTAAATTGCCCGTAGGTATGAGTGTGTGAGTGAATGGTGTGTGTGCCCTGCAATGGACTGGCGACCTGTCCAGGGTGTATTCCTGCCTTTCGCCCAATGTATGCTGGGATAGGCTCCAGCCCCCCTGCGACCCTGATCAGGATATGCGGGTTCAGATAATGGATGGATGGATGGATGGATGGATCTTGAGAGGACACAGCCAGCCCATACAGCTGTGAATGTCTCGCTAAACGCCATGTTATTGCTCATACCTCCTGTTGTCATGGCTCACATTGAAAACATGAAAAGTGCACCTTCTCTTTAGCACAGTTTGTGGTTTCTGCTTGGTTTCAATACCGAGTATAAACAAAAGGTTTTTGAAGTTTTAATTCACTCATCTGTTAAAAATCCCATGGAATGGCTGCTTCTTAATCTGCATGTCAAGGTGAATTGGGGAACCTGACCGAGCAGCATATGCTCTACAGACAGAACCGATGTCGCTGCAGACGACCTCAGGTGTTGCTGAATATTAAGCACTGTCAAGCATCGGCTTAGTCAGCTGTGAAACGGCACGACGCGGGGCAGTCAGGAGGAGCAGGGACTGCACGGGTTTCTCTGCGGAGAAGAAAGGAGTGACACTCTGCGGCCTCATCACAGCATCGCGCCGCAGCCTGATATGCTACAAACACAAATAACGCTCAGGCTCAGAGCCCACAATAGCAACAGGCACACGTCGTGGGTTTGAGTCTTTCACACCATCGCCCCTAGGGGGGTTCCTCTGGCACTTTGAGGACTCAGAAACACTGAATCGGTGCAGGTGTTATAGCCACATGCCGTTGGTTTCCGACCGCATCGATGGACCCGCCGCCCCCAGTGTCATTTATGCTGCCCTGCTGTAAGCTGCCTGGAGAACGCATGTCCTTTTTTGGTCGAATGTGCCTGACTCGATAATTCCAGCTGTCTCATTTTCCGAATTCTGTCCGATGAACATCATTTTTGCTTTGCTTCCCTTCCATTTTAGGCACTTATTTTTCCATTGTTTTCCTTTACCACAACATAAATAATCTTGCCAGAATAATAACTACCTTGGTAAATAATGGGACGATAACATACAATTTTCTATCATATTACCCAATTCAAGGTAATGTATTCAGCAGAGCATGAATTATGCATTAATGCATGAATCTGCTCTAGAGAGGCGCTTAGCTGGTGCTACAGTATGTAGGATGCATATTTAATGCGTTTAGATTCCAATGAATCACAGCAGTGATGCTATTAGTTTATAGAAATAATAGTGAATATTAAACAGTATTTGCATATTTGGACATTGTTTTGATTAGTCGGTTGGTGTCCAGACTCAAGGGAAGTGACTTGGATCATTTTTATGTAAATGTTGTGTTGAAAATATTAGTTCACACATCAGTTGATAAATGCAAGCACCACCATGAATGTTATTTTGACAACAAATGTAAATATAATTGAAACCTGGCACAAATGTATTCCTGGTTGATTAGAGAAAGCAAAACATTTTAATTGTCTGGTAAATAAATATCTTTGGATAAGGTTCCTACTTTTCTGCACATTCAAAATATTATTGTGACAGCAAGAGGTATGTTGTACTCAGGTTCTGCTTATACTTTCCATATCACTGGCACAGAAATCAGGGCAACAGCACTGTTATTGTATGGGTTATTTGTATTCACACAGAAGGCCTGGAGACAGTTATAAAATAAATAGTATTGGCAAAACTCAAGCAAAAATAAAAGATGAAAAATATAATAATTGTGAAGTGCTACTTGTAGGACAGGTGAATTGGGTCTGGAATGCACAGAGATCATGAAAGCAGAAAGGTACTCCAGCATCAGTGGCAGACTCTAGAGAGGTTAGATAAGGGTAAAGACAGTGTCTGGTGAATGGGTTTGACTGTAGTATCAAGCGCATTCACCTGATCAGGTACTGTAATGAGGGGTGGCTCTCACCTTGCCTGTGAGAATGGAAATGACTGCAGTTTCCTAGAGTTACCCAGGTCATCTGCCTGTCTGTGGCCTTAGACGTGGCACAGGAACAACCCATGAATTCAAATAAACCCTTCAGACACTCACACGTGCATACATACGCACACAGACACTCCACAGCATCATACAGCCATCCCCTATTTCAGCATCGTCTCCACTCCCCCATAACAATGACTTTGTGTGACAACAAATGCTTCATTACTCCTCCCTTGCTCTCATCTCTACCATTCCCACCGTACCCAGAATCTACCTCTCCATGGTCCTCATTGCATTCCCCATGTCTGTTCTGCTTCATTGGCTCAGATGCCCTGGAGCCACTTAGCAGAATATCACTACTGTACAAACTACCTGGACTAGAAAGAGCAGTTACATCACAAAGTTAATGTTCTGAAAAGTGAAGGTGTCATCTTGAGTAGTGAGATAAAAATAAAAATTGATATACTGTACACACAGAAACACACATACGCACAAATGCAGGTGTGCATGCACGTTCATGGATCACCCAATATGGATGTAAATATGGATCTACTGTAATGAGCTACATAATGTTTGGGACAATTTTAGATCTGTAATCAAACAGTTAACATGTGGTTGAAGTGCAGGTTCTCAGCTTTTATTAAAGGGTCATTTTTATACATTTTGGTTTCATACTCCCCCCATGGCGCCTCTGGGCCATTAAAGAACATTTATAACACCTCATCATTTGTCACCAGTAACAGCATTGTTTGGGTACATCTCATTTGCAGCAATCCAGCTGGTAAAGGTGTATGGAGCCAGGGACTTGAGTTATTCCACAGTGGACTAATGGGAATGGCTGACAGCGTAAGCCGCTGCCCGAGAAATTGATGGCATGCTCTCTGCGTTTAGTGGCATTGAGCCCAAGTCTCCATATAATGTCCCAGCTCTCCCAGTTGCCCTGGGTATTCCAACACTGGGCGAATACACAGGGTTTGGCATGTTTTTGAGGAAGCAGATTATGTAGCTTGGAGTTTGTTAATTAGCTCTTTCAATACACAGCTGATATTACAATGCACCTAAGAGCTCTGCCTATGTGACTTAACCTGAAATTAATTTGATTTTAATGAAAAAGCCAGTTAATTTTTGTTTTTAATTTTATTGTGTTGTCAGATCATCTGAAAGGCTCAATAGAATGGTATTACAGTAGACTCAATTTGTTCAATAAAAAAATGACCATATTTGTTGAGAGTGGCCAGCTCTGGACCACAGTTCTCTGAATCTCCTGTTTGCACACTAACATAATGGCCACCACTGCTTACAGAATGCTACAAGAACGTTTTTTCCATTACAGTTAAAGGCTATAAGCAGGTTTATCTTATTACTTTTTTCTTTTCTTTCCAGGCAGATCCACACGGACGAGACATGGCGATTCGACCCTTTCTGGAGCACTGTGAAAACATGCACATGACTATTTGGCTGGGCATCGTCTATGCTTACAAAGGCCTCTTAATGGTGAGCTTGTGAAAATGGAGTTATTATTAGTGGGCCAAAAAATAAATAACTGCACACCTACTGCACGGTTTAGTCACATTCAAAAATAAATGTCCATGATGATGATGTGTCCATTGAAGTTCACGAAAATTGTGATGCAGTCGAGACATTTGAGTAGGGTACTGTTGGAATGCAGATATGGTATGTCCATGTTTCAACCCGAAAATTGTGAAAACTGCATTACTGTTCCTAATCTTCTAAATTTAAGACCACGATTGCCCACTCATGTTCATCCTTTCTTTTTTAATATAATTGCTGTATCTTCTGCTGGCCAGTAATGTGCTGTAGGTGAAGCTATTCACAGACATTCATGGTCTCAAGCGATATTAAATAATTATGTAATTAAGTCATACGTATACTGTATATTTAATATAAAATGTTTCATAATTTGCCTCATAGTAAACCCAGGTAAATATGCCCTGTGACTCTTTCTCTTTAATTCAGTCATTAGAAAGAGTGTCCCTCTGTGTGTCACAGACAGAGATAGAATGATTAACTCTGTCAGGTTTCATCTCCCGCTGTGTCTCCATCCTTGGGGGCCTGAGTCACACTGCTATCCTGCCAAGCTCCTCGCCCCTCCCATCTGTTGCTCCTCTTGGAGGACCAGGGAGACATCCTGTTCTACATCCTTTTTAAAGCTGTCTCCTGGCTTTCCTTTTCATAACCATGGCATTCAGAGTGAGGTCTGGTTCCATACCAGACTAAATAGAAAGATTGTACGTGCAGAGGAGAATTTAAACAATGGCTCAATCAGACCAAATTAACAGAGCTCAGCAGGAGCTAAATTGAGTGAGTGTACAGTGAGTGCCTTCCAGAGTGAGGCTGGGGAAGAGGTGCATTAGTATAGTTTGTTGTACATTGCTCTGGATAAGAGTGTCTGCCAAATGCCATTAATGTAATGTAATGTAATGTATAGAGTCCATGGGGATTTTACAGGTGCATTTGAATCTACATGAGATCATGTCTGCGAAGCAACATTCAGTCTGCGGCCGTGTGTTAATGTGTTGGTGTTTATGCTTCCTCTCATCCCTCAGTTGTTTGGCTGCTTTCTGGCCTGGGAGACGCGTAATGTCAGTATCCCTGCGCTGAACGACAGCAAGTACATCGGCATGAGCGTGTACAACGTGGGCATCATGTGCATCATCGGGGCGGCTGTCTCCTTCCTGACCCGGGATCAGCCCAACGTGCAGTTCTGCATCGTGGCCCTGGTCATCATCTTCTGCAGCACCATCACCCTGTGCCTGGTGTTCGTGCCAAAAGTGAGCGGGGAGCCCTTTCTCACTGCGTCTGTGACCCTGAATGGGCAGCTCCAGTGATTCTGAAAAGCACCTACGATTGCTATGTCAATTATCAATTATAAAATAACTATAAAACTAAACAGGCTATTAAGTTTGGTTTGGCAGCTTTGTGGTGGACACTTGTCAACTCATCATTTTTTATTTTTGTATCATCCATCCAAAAGTATGGTCATCACAAACTAGTTAGTTTATTACATAAGTCTGGTTTGTAAATATTTTATACATGTATGTTCAGTAATGCAGCTTCCTGTACTGTATGTATGGACAGTACTGTAACAGAACAATCATTGGTTCCTTTAAAGAGTACATGTTTTCTGTGTTGCTCTCACATTATTTATTATCATTGAGCACTGTTGATGTTGATGAACTAGCTTTAATGAATATTAATTGGACACTTAATGCTTCATTAAATTCCTTGATTGAAATCAGATATATTGGATTGGCAATATACACATATATAAAATGCAATTATAGTGCCACAGATCCACTGCCAGAAATGAATATGTGATGTTTCATTACACAAATAAACAACAGACTTTTTAATCTAATTAAAGGGTTTCCTGAACATGAAAAACAATTGTTATTTTTCTTTAACCAAAATATCAGTCATTACAGAAATTTACCAAAACTGTATTACATTCATGGCCATTTTGACCTCTGCAGCTATTAACAATGAGGACAAATCCAGACGCAGCCACTCAGAACAGGAGGTTGCAGTTTACACAGAACCAGAAGAAGGAGGACTCTAAGACCTCCACGTCCGTGGCCAGTGTCAACCAGGCCAGCACCTCCCGACTGGACAGCCTGCAGGCTAACAACCATCAGCTCAGGATGAGAATAACGGAGGTGACTCTCTCCTGTCATTACTGTAGACAACCATTTCAGAGAATTTGCATCATGGGAACTGTGACCCCCATACTTAGTTACACAATAGACAGTTCTTCATTCTTAGGGATAACAAGCTGGTCTATTAGCATGCAGACAGATAATAATGTGGGCGTATATAATGTATTTTTATAATTTTATGTTTTACATATTTTTGCCCAAAGGAAACGTGTCTATATGCAAATAAGAAATTAATCACTTGGTCTACCATTACTTACAGTATACCCGTTGCTGAATGATTACTTTTTGTTTTAGGGTACTGTTTTATATAAATTGGATGAATAGTGCATGAGGATACCTATTTCTGCTTAGGGTATTCATACATATATGCAGGTAGATTGTGAATCACATGTGGAACTTGTGGTATACTGTATATGTATTCCCCTGGGCATTTGAGGGTTCAGTGCCTGACGTGGGACTTTCTGGGCTATTATCCCTTCTCTTTCTGTCACTGTACACTGTGTCTGTACACAGGACATTTTCATGAGATTTACTGAGATAAATGAATGAATAAATATATTAATAAATATTTTCTGAAACATAACTATTGTCACATGGTGTTTAGGAAGAATATTCCCTTTTCAAAACTTTGGAGGCATGCAACTGTGCCCCTCATGAAGGTGGTTTCATTTGACCAGCTGAATATTCTGAAACCTACATATATGAATGGGTAACTGTTAGTATATGTAAAAATCTAAGCTGGACAATTGGGTCTGGTAGAAAATGCATAATCATTTATCACATTATTTTATGTCCAGCTTGACAAAGCACTGGAGGAGGTGACCATGCAGCTTCAGGACACACCTGAGAAGACGCCGTACATCAGCCAGAACCAGTACCAGGACACAAACAGCACCCTCAGCACACGAAACCTCAGAGACAGCAAAGGTACGAGCGGCCACCAGTCACTGCTCTCACCGCCCAAGCCTCACCGTCTTTGTCACCGCAGAGAAGCAGAAGTGGCAGGTCATCAATCCTCTGCTTGGTCCTGCTGACTCCCATCTGGTGACACCGTTGACTGCCCGTGTGCCTGGGCTTCTCCGCCCGTACTCTCTTAGCTGAACATTTCAGTTCCATGTGCTTAGTGTCGTGAATTCTGTCCCTGCCAATGTTGAAAGTCAGAGTGTTCTATTTTACAGCAGTCTGCTCAGGAAGAGGCCTCTAATACTGTGGTTAGCACACGTGGGCAATCAGCAGTGGAAACGAGGGTAAATTGAGGATATTCTAAGGGGACTTTTATGTGGTCTCAAATTGGCTAAATGATTGAATGAAACAAGACAACATGCTGTGTAAGGATATAAAAAAAAACTTGGAACAGGTCCCGTGTGAATCATGCAGGCAGTTCAAAGGTGTAGCATTTTGCTAATTAATGCTGGAGCTAATTCTGTTTATGAGTGCAGCCTTTAATACACATCGTTTCACTCACAGTACTTAAGCTTTTTTTCCACAAGTGAACAACCAAATTCTGAATAATCATCTTCAAATGGCATTGGCCCCAATTTAAAAGTAGTTTTTTCGGATGTGTTTTGGAAATGCAGAGATGTGTTCACGAGTAACGTCAGCCCCTCGTTCATTAGTCTTGATTGACATGTGAACACAGAGTGCGTTTGTGTTCATACCTGCGAGCTCTTACCAGATTGCATCAGTTTCAGTGGAGATTCTGAAACACAGCCGCCTCGCATCAGTCCTGAGCGTTAGTGCAGTAAACTACAGAGCGCTTAGAGCCCCGGGGTACGAGCGATTACCGCGCGATGGAGAGAGGGGGGCGGCCCGGAAACGCAGTCCCGGATAACCTACGCGCCGTCTCGGAAACCGGCGCTGCCGCCGTCCGGGGAATCTTCTCCCGCTTAATCAAACATTCATCATCTCTCAGCGTTGTTTGGGGACTCCTCCGTCAGTCTGAGACGTGATGAGCGTGCGTGGGGCGCTTGGGGAAAGGGGAATTAATTAGCAGCGGTGATCTCGGCTGGGGACGGGAGCTCACTCTGGATCCGCCCGCTGCTTCCCCCGCCTGGAGAGGCCCGCTGAGCAAAGTGCTCTCTTTAATTATTTACACACCCCAAACACGTGCACGGATACCCACGTGCATGTGCACACGTGAACGCACACCCACATTCACAGCCACGTACTGAGGTTCCCCTTGGGACAAATACATTTATTCTATTTCTATTCTTTTGTATACTCGCGAATACAGACACGTACGTTCATATGTGTAGGCACAACGTCAGTTTACAGTTGTGTATACAGTCCGTTAATGGAGCAATTTAATGTTAAATGTAAATATGCCAAAGAGTGAATGTGTTAAACTGATGATCCAGGACATGTCCCCCATTAGTCGATTCTGGTAACACATTTAGGGTTGGTGTATTGAGAATCTCCTTTCTAAATTTAATTTAGTCTTGGACTATGATCTGTCTATGAAACTGGCCCATAATGTTTGCCTTGTTGAATACATTTATATACATTCTAGTCTTTTTTTCCATCCTAGAAAAAGTAAACCTGGCTTCAGAATAGTCCTGAGTCCTAGTCATAAGGCATACAGGCCTTAAGCTTTAATGATTTCGTTGACCTTGATACAACTTTACTTACTATAATTATTTTAGCCCAAGAAATAATTTTCTCTGTTGGCTAGCGGGTTGCAGAAGGTGGATCTATTAATCAAATTTGATTATAATGAGTGGTGCCTACTGTAACTAACCAGTACATTCAAACAGTAAGAAAAATGGCTAAATAATGTCAGAATGTGTTATAAAGATTTGGCTTATTTCAATTTAGTCATCATTGAGGATGATACATTTTTGATCTGTGATTGAATATTTTAGCATGTTTTATAGGGCCATAATGTAGAGCAAGATGTTATAATCTTCAAGCCATGTCGATGGCAGACGGGATCCCTGGGGTAAGTGAGAGGAAAATCAGAGTCGAGTAGAAGTAGAACAGGTGCTCTAATGGAAACAAAGATAAACATTTCTGTTTGCTTCAATATATTTACACACTATTCAAAAATGTGATTCTCATAGTACAATAAAAAAAAAAGATTTATGTATTGTTCCTGAAGAAAGAGAGTCTGGAATTCTCTCTTTTACCTGTGTCTCATGTCTTTGCAGAAGAAGACAGATCAATGTTGAAAAATCACCATGAGCAGAAGTGGGGCTCAGTGGACCCATCCAGGACAAACAGGGGTCCCCTGGAAGACATTAACTCACCGGAGCAGTGAGTGCTATCATACTGTCGAGAGCACTGACCGTCATTATTCACCAGTTACAGCACTCTCTTCTGTCTTATCCCTCATGTTTTCATGCCAGAATATGAATCCTTTGATTATTGTCTCGAATGGACTCCACACAGTGACTAGAACATTCTCCACACATGGTTAGGGTGTCCTGTTCTATGCACTGTTGGACAAGATTCAGTCAAAACACAACCTTTTCTTTTTCAACATCTAATTTACCACATTTGCCAAATTTCACTGAATTTCTCCATTGTGGAGTGGATGAATGTGGCCATCAACCTCTAATTTTATCACTCTGAATCCAGAAATGATGATGATAATCATATCAATTACTTGATACAGGCTTGTTAGTGTATCGCCCTAAAAAACTTTTGTGCCGACAGGCCAGCTTCCCAAGAGTAATTTTCATTTAGTCTGCCCTCGATTCATGCCATACTTTGACGTCAGAGAAGCAGAATGCAATTCCCAAATTTATTCAAATAAAGATGACAGAATATCCAGGATCACCCTGAGATATTTGTGCAGCATGAACATTTGATCAGAATGGAGATCCGCAATCTGAAATTCAGTGGCTAGGAGAGAAAGCTGCAGGTCCCTTCAGTGCATATTCAATCATTAACACTATGTAGAGATTACACTGGGAATGCGGGAGGAGACACTCATCAGGCCAGCTCATTTACCATAAACTAAAGGGTTTTTTTGTGTTTTGGTTTATGAATATTACTTTCATTCATACACTGGAGAAATTGCTTTGTATTTGCACATTTATTGCATATTTTATTTTCTTCTTTTAAATCTATCCTTTTATAATGCATCTGTGCTTAATTGCATGGATATTATAGTAAATGGTGAACTCTCAGAGGTGTTGCTGTGTTTTCCTCGACCTACAATTCGAGGGAGAAACAATGTTAATGAGCACAATTTTAATTTCCAAACAGCCCCAAGGAGAATAAAGTCAAATGAGGCAAACTTAAGGCACACACTTTAAAGGATCCCCAAAGCTATCAGCTCACTTGGATTACCGGAAGAGCGGAAAAATTAGAGCATATAGCTGCGAGGGAAAGGAGTGTACAATTCATCAGTGGAATAATGGTGGCACTTTTAATGCGGAGGGTGTACGGATCATGAATTACTATGTTTTTCAGGAGGAAACCCATTTACCCTTTTGGAGGCAATGGTCACTTGGGTGTTAGAGTGGTCCCTCAAGCGTAGAGTCAAACCAGTGTGATTAGAACACAAGGGGAAAGTCTGTTTACAAATCTGTTTACGAATCTCTCCCAGAATCTGCATTTGGGTTAAACCTGGCTCCTTCTTAGACTAAACACACTTATTTTCCCACAAAAACACAAATATTTGCACCAAATAAGCATTTTAAAACACAGGGCTTCGTGTCCTCAATGTGAGCATTTGTTTATGCAAAAGTTCACACTTTCTCTGAAGTATCAGCAGTGAAAAAATATACAAGGCTATGGTATGCTAGGTTTATCAGTCATAATGTTAGAGTGCTAACCAAGCTGTCAAAACAAGCTAACTACAGGCTTCCAGAAAGCACAGTATAAACAATCTATTGTGATTTACAATTCATCACATCACAGATAAACTCACAGGTGATCAAAACACTGCAACAGTTGAAAATAATCTGACAATAATATTATTTTGCGATGGAACCATCCTGCTTTTCTGCATTCAATCGAAGATGAAATTTAATAAAGATGTGCCACTTGCCCACAACTATCAATTCCCTCTCAAGTCTTCAGGGAAGATGTCCAAAACAACTGAGTAATCTTGTCTCATTTTCATCTTCAGTTGGACCAGATGATGTTATATGGCTGCGTGGGTATGTTATTACGTATATTTTAGCATATCCTGATCAGTACGACCTTCAAAAATGACCTACTTTAAAAGCATTCGGTGTCCATTACAATATGTTCTAGACTCATAATACATCATTCATAGCGAGTATTATTGTGTTGGTTCTGGTTTCTGGCCTCTGGATAGCTGCTTGAACCCTTCTCAGGTCTGCTGTCAGAAGAGGATGAGAGCCCAAGTAGAAGCTCAGGAAACAGGGGAGGTTGGAAGCTAAACTGGTACTTGACAGAGCTCTGGTGGGTGTAGTGTCCATTATTTTGGCCAGACAAGGAATGGACTCCCAGATGAGGGGTTAGCAGATACAGGGCACCTCAGAATGGTCTCTAGTACCTAGGAGTGAGTTGTACTGGGACGAAAGACAGTTACGTGGACCCCCTCTGCTATATGGCTCCCTTCCGCAGCACTGTCTTGATACTTCAGGTGATTGGGGCCATGATGAGGGAGTAGGGAATGATGGGAGTTGGGCGCTGTCCTTCTTAGATAGGTCAAACTGCTGGGAGAGGTTATTTTCTTCAATCCTGGGCAATTGGAGATGGTAAAAATACATTTGTTAAAGGACAATGTACACCTGGCCTGACAGAGGTTTAGTCATCTGCTATCTTAGATATATGTTTGTGGTTGGTCCATACCAACCCAGCTAATGCCACAACTCCTTCAGGGCCACCTAGTCAACAAGGGATTCCTATTTGTATATCTCATAATTTATCTTAGTGGGATTGGGAAGCAAAGAGAAGAAGGCAGCTTCTGGTCCTTAGGGAATCACTTTCACTTTGATGGGATTTCTCCAGTACCTACATTGGAGGCATCCACTTTGGGTATGAAGAGCAGGGGCTGGGTCAGGGTGAACCAGAATAGGTGCTATAGTGAAGTGCCACTTGAGTTGAGTGTTGGAGACTAGAAGAAGCAGGAGGTGGAACCTCTGGTGAAGGCAGTCATTGGGGGAAGCTGAAAATCCTGATAAAGCAGTGGTAGGAGTTGGTAAACCTGAGGGATTTGCTGAACTTGCTTCAACAAGACAGGGGTTTACTTGTAGACTGTCATAGGAAATGATGAAGCCCAGGAATCAGACCCTGGGAGTGAGGAATTTGCACTTTGATAAATAGTGCTTGGGAGTACCTGGTAGATATACTGCATATACATCATGGTGGGACCTGAGTTGGTAAGCCCAAATGGTACGACCAAGTACTCATAGTGTCCATTGGGGGTGTTCAAGGTGGTCTTCCAGTTTGGTAAAGATCATGGCTCCCTGAAGAGATTCAAACACAGAAGACATGAAAGACAACAGGGGATAACAGATCTTTATATTTATTTTATTAAGGCCCTGATAATCGATACAGGGATGCAGACAGCTGTCCTTCTTACCCAAGAAGAAGGACCCTGCACTGGTGTGAGGGGAGAATAGTCCAATCTCTCCAACGGTGAGCGCATGCTCAATGTAGGTCGCCCTGGCAGTCTCAGGAAGCAAGAGGGAGAAGAGCCTTCCCTGGGGAGGAGTGGTTCCAGGCAGTAATCTATCATGCAGTCACAGGGCTAATGAGGGAGCAGCTCGTATTAATCAGGAGGGACTTCCAAGTCTGGATCATCCCTGTCAGCAGGTGAAGACTGAGGAGCAGGGAGCACAGCGCTGGTGAAGATGATTGAACTATGAAGAGGTGGTACACAATGGGTGTGGCATTTCAAACCCTACCCCAGAAAAATGCCTGATCAATCAATCTGTGGAATGTGATGGGTGTGCCAGGGATGCCAAAGAACAATAATTAGTTCAGGAGAGTCCACTAGATGAAGCTGAATGGTTTCTGAATGGAAGGTCACATATCCACAGCAGGATGCCGGTTCATCCTTTAGGAACTCAGACAGACACTGTGGAGAGACCGTGTCCAGTGCTTTCTCGTTCCACCCGCTCTTGGCCACAAGCATCTCAAACTCAATTGAATAGTCTGCTACACTGTTCAAACCCTGCCAGGGTGTCCCAGGGACTCTCCTCACTGCCTTCAATCCACTTCCAGGATGAACAAAGGCCTAGCTCACCTCTCAAGCAAGTGCCTGGATGTCTGTACAGGACAGAAGCACTGCAGCTGGCTAGGAGTCTTCCCCAGGAGATACAGATGCTGGCGTGTACTGGATGGCTGTGATGCGGGACTGGAGAGTCATCTAGATGGACTGGAGTAATTGTTTGTGGTGACTTGTGGTGGCCCTGTCCATGGACTGGACAGGGGACTGTAGATCTTGATCATCGCTGCTGGATCTTATGGCTTGGTCTTACTATCACTGCTAGGACTTAGGACCCAGGCACAGAGACAAACATGGAAGGCAGAGGTAAATAAAAAATAAATGGTTTATTTGGCAACACTGAATTCAGGAAACCAACACAAGAAACGGGAGAGCTCAAGATAAGACTGGGGTTAAAAATAGACCCAGAGTGGTGGTAAAGATCCAGGCTGATGGTAAAATTGAAGCAGAACATTAAGACCAATTGAAGAGATGAGGAGAACAAGTAACTTAAATGCATAGAGAAACAGGGCGCAAACAATAATCAATACAATTTAGGGAAGACTGGTCACACAAAAATGAGACACTAGGACTGGGGAAATGGCAGCATCTAGTGGTCAGGAACAAGAACTGTGACATACCTGCTCTCTATCAAAAGGCCTGATACCATATAGCACATTTACATAAGTAACATAACTGTATTTTTTATTACATAAAATTTCACTGTTTAATTGCACTGTGCTTTTTTGCAAAGAAAAAAACATTCACCCAACTGTAAGCGCATATTTATGTTTGCACTGCTGTAAAACACCTAAGCTTGCGCTAATCAGCTAAATTTGCACCTTGCATCATTAAAATAGGTCAGAATTCTAATTTCTCAAATATTTCAACAACATATTAATCATAAACTTGATTACCAGATATATAAAAAATAAATAAAAAACATATAACATATTTGTTGGTGGTTATTACTGTAACAATGTCAACAGAATGTGGCCACTGAAAAACAGGTAATAATGGCGGGTATGATGTGATCATAACAATCTCCTTTGTCCTCTACAGCATACAGCGGAGACTGTCCTTGCAGCTGCCGATTCTCCACCATGCGTACCTCCCATCGATAGGGGGGGTGGACGCCAGCTGTTCCAGCCCCCCGGGGAGCCCTCTTGGTAGCCCACGGCACAGAGGGGCACCCTTGTCCTACGGAGTGATGGTCTCAGGCCTGTGAGGACAACCAGAGAGAACTTGCCTGAATTTGTTTTAGTTTTTTTGTGGTTTTTGCTTTGACTGATGTATTCAGCAATGGGGGTGGGGCTTGGAAAAACCCTCCGCACCGTCCGCAGAGAGGCACCCAGCTCCAGAACACATACCCCGTCCTCCCCAACTTCCTAAACTACAGGAGAGGGGGCCGGTGGGAACCTTTTCTGGCCTGTAGCCTTATGTATTTTAAAAAAATACAAAAATCTGTTCTTTTTTTAAATACTTGACCATGTGTGAACCTGTCAAAATATAAGAGTCTTTTACTGACAATGCCTGGATTATTTTAAGGATGTATAAAGGACAATTTCAGACATGGTAGACACGATTAATAAAGGAAATAACCATGGCAGATATTTAAATACCCTAGTACTTTTGGTATTCAGAGTAAGCTCTGAGTTTAAAATGACAGTTTTGGGGGACAATGGGCTGAAAATGTCAAGTTTGCAATCATGAATGTGAGCGTGTGAAAAGTAGAAAAGACAAGTTTATGCGATGTTGGACTGAATTTCAGTTTCTCCACTGGTGTTATAATGTGCAGGCTCATGGCATGGAGGATGGCACACCAACAGAAAACAGTTATTTAAACAGGAAGATGAATATGCACAACTTTCTTGTAATTTCCAGCATTCATTCTCATTAAACGTGATAAAATAGCAGCGGTGGGCAATTCCGGTCCTGGAGGGCCGGTGTGTATGCAGGATTTTGTTTACCCCAATTACCCTGGCTACATGAGCTAATTGGCTGTATACACCAACATTGGTTCACTCGTAGATTAGACCGTATTAAACATTTCATACAGGGATACAAGAATAGGCCTTGGCTCTCATTCATCCATACCAAATAATGTAACTACAATGTCCGATGGAGTAAATGTGAGGGATAGTTCAGAAATTAAGGCCAGGATTTGGCCTGAAAACCTGAAATGGATACAAACCTTGGTGCCCACTTCTGCCATATAGGTTTTATGACAGCTACATCATCAGTTTGCAGCACAGACTTCAATAACACATCCTTCAATGGAGGTCAGGGAACATAAATGACACATCACTGAATTTGAATTGCTTCATGTCAATGAGGTTGTATGAGTGAAAATTTGTGAGTTCACTTCCAGTTATTGATTTAGGTTTATCAAACCCTGACCCAAGTGACACTTGATGTTTGTAGAGTGATATTGTTTGTGGTTGTCATGTGATCCAGGGGCACAATCTAATCAATACATCACAATTCCTTTCATGAGAATACTACTGTACTATGCATGCAGATCAAACCCCTGTACACAAAGGTCCAATTTAGCACACTTTAAATGCTTTTTTAACTGAGCAGCTAACATACTGTGTTAGAAAAAAGTCCAAAACAAAGATGGAATTGGTGGAAGAATATGGTGCCTGTTAACCAACATGAATAATTTTCTAATATTTGCTATATGTGTGTGATGGTGTTTACACTTCACAGATCATTTAAAAATTGCCAAGTCATCTGCAAGAGAGGCAAGTAAAGTTCAGCTCCCATTACCTTGAATGGCAAGTAAGATTGCTTGCCAACTATTCTGATGATACTTTTCTTAATTACAGTGCAATAAATGCATTGCACTGGCTGCAGGCACCACCTACGGCTATTCTCCAATAAAGCTGGATCACAAGCCACACTATTATTATCCTAAAAGCAAAGTTCACTTTGCAATGCATGATCAGTTATCAGTCATGAGGGACTCATCTTCAATCAATAAAGGGTTTATTTCAGCTCTAAAAGTCTTGCCAGTTACCATATCAGGCTGCAGTGATTTTTGTTGGTGCCTCTTGTCTGACCAAATACCACCTTATCCATTTAAAGTAGCAGGACGTCTTGTAAAAAATATCCGGTGATAAAAGCAATGTTCCTGAAGCAAGGAGATACAGTATGTGTTCCCACATTGAGTAGCCTGTTAAAGTGAAGATAGCGCTGGACACCAGAGGAGTGAATCAGATTTCAGACCCCCCAGCCTCTGTGAAGGCTGACAGTTTTCACGTTGAGGCTGGCTTTTCTGCTGTCACTTTCCGACTTATTCAGCCATTGAATATCACAAAAGTCAGTTAATCTGCCTCTTCTGTTCAAGAGGTCATCGAGTAATGTGAATTTTTCTGTACTTTGATATCAGTCACAGTACTGTGCAGTGTGTGTGTGTGTGTGTGGGTGTGTGTATGTGTGTGCGTGCACATGTGTGTGTGTTTTGACATTAAGAGAAAGCTGTTTGTATCCACTTGTACGCTTGAAATGTCCTTTGAGGTTCCTCGAATTATGTTTGTTTATAAAATGAAACATGAGCATTATTTGCCTCTTTAATACATTTTTTACTGGAGTCACATTGTTAATTCATAGGGAACACAATGACATTACCAACAAACTACCCATGACGGTAGTTTGAACAGTGGTTAGAACACAGTCCATTGTTCTAACCACAGATATGATATCAATATTGTTGCATGCATTTCCCAAGTATTTAAAAACATCATTCAACCCACCTATTTTGGTAAATGTGACATGCAGATGCTTTAATGTCTTTTTATGAAGTTTTATTTTTATTATTTTCTATTTGTTTCTTTGTTTGTTGGGGTGGCAGAGGTTTTTATTGTTTAGGAATAAAATTTCCTCTCTGAAATGTCTTCTCTAAAACTGAACAGTGTTAGTTCAAGGGCTTGTGAGTACTCAGATATGTCATTTTCTTCTGATTTGCTAGCCAGGGATTTTTATCTTTTTAACAAAATGTTTAGTGAATTAAAAGAAAAAGCATTGTTTCAATAAACCTGGTGCACATGTCTAGGTATCACCATCTAGGTGGCATTGTGGGGAACTAGGTTCAATATAATGGCTCCTACACCCTGACTGGTACTTGCAACTCATTCTTATATACAGTATCTGTATCTATGTATTGTATAGTAGCGCTAGCAATGAAGAGTTGTATAACTATAAATATTGAGAAAAATCACAAGACATTTGTAAACTCCATTAAAGTCCAGTTTACCACTGTGCCCTAATTTATGAGTCACAATGTAATGGACTGCCTTTAATTTTCACATTATTGTTAAATAAAAAAATAAAAAACACACCCATTAGGTTGCTGTCATCCTTTTGAATTTTAGTGCAACCCTTTACCATCAAGTTCCTCGATATCTATTAACTTATGAATCATAACAATATTAGTTATAACACCATTTCTAACTGTATTCTCACACACAAAAAAAACTATACTTACATGGGATTTAAATAGAAATACCTATTTCAAGTGTTAATAATTATACACTCAGTGAGCACTTTATTAGGTAGATCTGCACACCAGCTTGTTAATGCAAATGTTTAATCAGCCAATCACGTGGCAGCAACTAAATGCATAAAAGCATGCAGACATTGTCAAGAGGTTCAGCTGTTCAGCTAAGTGACTAAACTAAGTGATTATTGGTGCCAGAACTGCTCATCTCCTGGGATTTTCACACAGCAGTCTCTAGAGTGGTGCAAAAAACCAAAAAGCATCCAGTTAGCAGCAGTTCTGAAGACTAAAACTCATTGTTAATGAGAGAGGTCAGAGGAGAAGGGCCATAATGGTCAAACATGACAGGAAGGTGTCAGTAATGCAGTAACAGTAATAACCACTTATTACAACAGTGGTATGCAGAAGAGCATCACTGAACACACAACGCATCATATCTCTGAATGGATAGGCTACACTGGCAGAAGAATTAATAAGTAAAATACAATAAATACCTAATAAAGTGCTCAGTGAGTCTTTTAACTAATTGACTCCACCAATGATGCTATACTAGACCATATGATGATGCATATACAAATTCACACAAACAACATTCTGTACCATATTTCTTTTTAATAATTGACTTGTTTACTATACTGATGTTGTAATGTACTGTTTTTCTGACTATTATTTCTGACAAGGAAATGCTAATAAGAGGCTTGGTGTCCCGCAAATCTTTTCTGAACGTTGAATGCACAAATGAGCTCTTCTAGTAACACAATGGAATTTTTTGATCCATTAATGTACCATTTCATTGCATCACATAACATTACTTGAGACAAAATCACATTATGCTCTGAAGGCAGTCTATGTGACAGATGACTGGGTGACTCGAAGCTGCAAGTGGGAAGTGTTTATTAATTCAAAGGATATTTTCTGTGATGCACCTGCCAAAAACGTCTCAGCTGTACAAATTTTATCATCATTAGCAAAATACTTCAAATGTGTATTTTCCATTATTTTTCTTATGATATCCTCCAGACAATAGAACATTCTCCTCAGCCAAGCTGTGGAGATGTGTGGGTGGCACTACAGAATATTAATTGCCCAAGGACCCATGGAACAGCACAATTAGGAATAATTTTAAATGTTATGTTTCACTCTATGTTTAGTTTGCCATTTAATCCCTACTGCAGCTCTTCCACTCTCTGAGACTGCAGGGGAGACATTTAGACGTTGGAGAGATGCCTTATGTCATTATGTTCCTTCCATTTATTTGTTTTGTAATTTATTTAGCTTTTGTGTTGCCTGACCCGCATATCCAGAGAAAAATCTGCCAGGACAACATATTAGATCCTTTTCCAAATTCGGAAGTTTTCAGAGCTCATTACAAGCTTGAGTTATAACCCACTTAACTCTTCTTAGCAGGGCTTTGTGGGTTTGCTTGTGTGGCTTAATATGCCTTTAAGACTGGGCTGTTCTCCTGCCCTTAAACCAAATGGGGAGCTCATTTGTGTGGAATTGTGTGAACAAATATTTGTCATACCACAAAAAGGCAAAAACTGAACATACAGCGCAGTGCTGATTTTTTTAAAATCTGAAAGCAACAAAGTAGTTTACATATATTTATTCAGGTACTATGCTGAATATATACAATGCCAAGTAGCTAACTAAACTTGATTTCTATCTTTTTCAGCTTTGTCTTTTTCTTTCCCAAAGGACTATTGTTCTTTGTCTTTGAGCGTGATCTAAATGCCATTAGGGGTCAGAGTTATTGTTTTGGGGGCAGTGGTCTAAAAAATGTACTATGGCTTTCTGACTGTCTAAGCTGACATCAAACTCATTGTGAATTGTATTATACCAACTGTGTTGTTACTCCCTCCCTCCCTCAAAATCAACACATCTTTTGCAGCAAATACCTTCAGTTTACAAGATATTACCAGGGTCATGACATTTCAGTTAACTTCAATGATTAAACTGAGGAATTGCAATCTATGTTTGTCCTGAAATTCTTAACAGACAGACACACACACTCACACACTCACACGCATACATACACGCATGCACACACACATTGCACACACACATCCTGACAAGCAGAACAAGCAGAAAAATGAAGCTATGTTACAATTGTACATAATTATTAATTAAAATACAACAGTAAAGATCCTCATTAAAAAAAAACACTTCAAAAGGAAAAATAAGTATTTAAAATTAAAAGACACTACTTCTTCCAAAGAAGATACTTCCAGAAGACATATTTCAATCTCCTACATTGTTTTATATAACGGATGTTTTGGAGTCCTTGCCCAGCTCATCTCCGTGGAAACAGACTCATCACTCAGTCAGGCAACATATCTAAAGTATAGTTCACTAACGATTTGCCAAATAAACCATGCCCAACTATTTTTTTCAGCTTTATTGGACAGTATAGTATAGAGAGACAGGAAGAATGGGAGCGAGAGAGGGAGAGACATGCGACAAATGTCAGGTGGTCGGATTCAAACCGCCGACGTCGCGGCTCACAATGAGCATGCGGTCAGTGCTCTACAGGCTGCGCCACCGAGACACCCTATTTTAGATGTACTTGACACTGCCACAGTAGCCTGAAGTGAACTGCAACAATTACAGAGGTTCAGTATCGTAGAGTTCAGTGGGCTGAACAATTGTGTTGTCCAGGTTACCAAGACACCAGCGCAAGATGTTAAATACTATAAGTACCATGATTCACAAGGTACTTAGTTGACATCCATGTGATTTCTGTCAGAAAGCAACCAAAAGTTCTGAGAAAATTACTGAGTGGGCCTTTAACTATGAAAAACATCTCATTCAGACTCTTTAAATGATGATGTTGTACTACTAATCCTAATGTTTTTTTCATGATTCTTCAAGGGAAAGAGAGATATACATTTACAGTTTTGCCTTAGATATCAAATATGTACATACATGTGCTTTAGATATGTTTTTCTCTTGAATGGAACCCAATACAGCATAGCCCATTTAGATGCACATCCTTTAGAATAACCCAGATCTAGTGATGATAATCCACTGGCTGGAATCAGCCCTGTTAAAATCTTGTTGAAACTCTCAATGTAATAATGACGCACTGTGTTTCAAATAAAGATTTTCAGTTCAGTCAAAACATGAAATGTTAATAGAATGCATAGTAGCGATGTCACATTGTTTATTTTATTATTTTCATGTTAATGTACAAGCACATTACAGGCGTTTCAGTTTGTAATCCACAGTTCTTCATCATCGGAGCGAAAGGTTCCCTCTGACAATAAGGTCACCTGCTGAATTTTAGGACAGCCTTGAAATGAACCAAAATAAATTGTACATTTCCCTGTCTTTGAACTCAATATTTCTCAAAGATAGGGGAAAAGTCCTGGAAACAGGAGACAGAAAACAAATGCAAAACTTGCAAAGCTAGAATGTGCATATCAAAACTTCCAGAATTTTTAAAACACCAGAACATCTTTTAACACTGGACAGACATCATTTAACTGGCTCTGTTATCATTAAGCATGATATCACAAAGAAGGGATGGTCCCATCAAAAAGTATAAAGTAAACAGAACGAACACACAATTAGTATTATAAACAAAAATAAATACCACAATACAACATTGTCTTTATACTCCTCAGCATTTAATTATGTTGCCCCTAAAGGAAATCCAAGAAAGATAATCAAATAGAGAGAATTGCATAATAATATCAGATGCGAGATGAAAAGTCACTCAGGATACAAGAATCTTCTAAGTGATTGTAATATAATTAAGAACTTAGGACCTCATAATATTCTGTTTCAGTTGAGTGAATTGTGCTGCCATATGACTGAAACATTTAGCCTACGTTATAATGGAGTGAGGCATTGTGGTTTGTCCATTAGAAATTATCATCCCTAAAAACATTTTCTGATTGTTTCATTGTCCAGTATAACTATTGTATTTTCTTAGAACTGCTAAAACAACCCAGTGTTGTTCACTGATATTTAATAAAAAATCACCTGAAATTTATTTCTAACAGAAATGTGCTCGTTCCATTATTCCATTAATTTGAACGCACGCATCTTCAAATATGTTGCTTGTCAAACCTTCTGGGGTGGGTGCTATTTTTTATAAGAGGGTGGCACTGTTCTTAAAAAAGAACCTAAACACCCAGACACCCAGCAAAAAGTCAGATAAATGTAGATAAATGTGTTGAGGTAAAAATAAATCCAAATATTGTTTGTCTCAACTGTATTTATTAATCGCCTGTATCACATCTATATCTTTGGCGGTGAACCAAATGTAGCCATTTTGCCAACAATTCTTTAACTCTAGACTTGCAATGTGCATGAAGGAATAATAACTCTGTAACAGAAACAAGTCCGTATCTAGCTTCATTGAATACAAAGGATAGATTGCCTTTTGTCATGGGTTTTTCTTATTTATTCAATTACCCTGAAGAATAGGTACACAAGCAGTAAAACTGTACCTGTATGTATGGGCTTTCTAAAGAAAATACTTTTCAATTTTAACAAGGATTACCCTCTCAGAGGGGCATATTATACAAGTAAGTTCTTGCCCACAAAAGCGATACATTGACTGGGATGCCAGTCTGCACGCTGCTTCAGCATTGCATCAACTGTAAATAGTACTATACACCTAGAATATTTTTCCTAAAGTACCTAACATATGGGTCTATCATGCTCATATACAAATTAACTCAAAGTCAAATTACCTATAAACGAAACAATAAAGTGTTTACATTCCACAAAAACAAGTCAAATGTCCCATAAATAATTGACATGAATTAATTTATATTAATTGATAGCATGGAGCAGTGTTACACCACCAACATCAGCACTCACAGCGTAGTGTCACATCTCCAGAAGAGTATAGCTCATTACTTTAGATCAGTGACACACCACAAAATTACTGTTACTGAATATCCGGGGCAATAAATCACTAAATTAGTGTTCCCCATTACATGAAGCTGTATCAATGGCAGTATTAATAAAACACTGCAACCAATTATATTGAGGAACAGCGTGTACCACTAAGCAAAGACTCACCCGCGGTGTTGAATCACCAGTGGTCTGTACTAATACTACATTAAAAACATACTGTGCTGGATGGTGTAGAGTAGTATTGCACATCCAGACTAATGGACCAGTAAGTGGAGCAGTGTTGCACAGACACTTGCGAGTTTTCAGGGGAAGGGTCATGTGACTCCACACTTGATGTGGAGTTTCACAAACATTGACATGTACGAACACCACCTCACTATGATCCAATTTCCCACCCAGCATCCCCAATATGGCATGTCAGACTTAGGTCGAATGGATGGCTCAGATATGTAGTAGCCACTTAGTGAGTTAGCCGCAATTGCTGCAAGTCAAGCAGTACATTTCAGTAATTACCTTAATTACTGAAGAGGTTTTTTCCTGATTCAGACTCAGAAAGCTAATGGTCATTATTGGTCACTAATGGTCACTATTAATAGCATATTCTACAGCCAATCAAATTAATGTATACAATTGTGTTTAATTCACTTAAACACATTTATTTTTCCTTGATATAGAATAGGCCCTCACCAAGGGAAGTTTAGCACATGCAAAACCTTTTAACTAATGCAAAGCTAATAACACAACCAACGAGTGGTGCAAAACAAATAGGATGACCAATCGTCGGTTTTGCATGTGCTAGTAAACCAGGCTTTTAGAGTCGGCCTACAAATAAAAGCAGGGTCTATTCTGTTTTAATGGGCAGGCGTAAGTGCTTTGCCAATGTAATTTAAAGAGAAGAATGACTAAATGAAGGAAGGCTTAGAGGTTGCTTGAGGACACTGCATTGAATTTCCTACAGTAGCCCACATACAGGCCTTTGGAGTAAGACTATGGGTTCTCTTTTATAGTGTTGGGCAGCTGGGAACTGTGCTTTTCTCTGTTTCCACCATTCAGTTAAATTTAGCTAGCCATTAGCAAACAACAGATCCACCAATATAAACATTGCCACAACAGTATTTCTCCTGCATTGCAGTTTCTTACTTCTTCATTTTATACAAAAGACCATCAATCTTTTTCTTTTCTTTTTAAAAAAATATGCATTATTTAAGCAGCTCAAAGGATCCAACATGGTTTGTCATCATGGCATCCAGGTGTTCACCCAGTGAGCTTGGTGTGCTTTGAGTAAGAAAAAGATTATTTTGAATCCTTGTGTGCAGTAAACTTAATAAAATATGCAGCTTTACAAAATTCAAGAGAATCCAGCAAAATCAATGGAGAGCACTTAAATGCACATGTGAAATTCTAAGCAAATTGCTGTAGGCTACATTACAGTATGTTCTGACCCTTATGAGCAGAATGTGTTTGGCGCATTGGATTCAGACAGCAGTCTCGTTAACTGGCACACAGTACCACCTGCAGGAATAAAATATTATTGCAACTATTATTAAGATCACAGAATAACATTTGAGGTACACCAGTTTCCTTATATATGAATTTGTTATACTCAATGCTACTGTAGTTTGTTTGTGCTCGAAAGATTAATTGCAGCTATCTATATATTATGTATGGACTATCGTGTCTAGCAGGCTCGGTGGATATGAGGTATACTCCAGATCTTTTTGATACATAGCAGCAAAGAATTGCAGTTTGGTGAGACATACTGCATTGCACACACACACATGCACACATAGGCACATGTACACACTTTTTCCCATTAATTTTCTTCAACATTGCAAGCTTGAGGAAGATAACATGCAATAAGACTGATTTGAATCTATTTGTCAGCTGACTTGCAACAGCAAGTCACAGGTTCAGATGTCCTTGAGTTGTGACTTTTGCCACTTTTTCAGAATGAGTGAAGCCAAGAAAATGTGTAGACACGTGTCATTAACTAGCTGGGTGTCTGCAGTGCCATGAAAATATTACAGTGCAAAGTGTACAGAATAAAAGCACAGAATATATCCGATATCAAATATAATGGATACCGGATATATTATGGCATTATTCACATATATCTACAAAGTCAAACATATAGGTAAATGTTGCACAGTCTGTATGAATCACATGCTTTCCAAAAACATACTACCTATGAGCCAATATAAAATTTGACCACATTTGGCCATAAAGGGTATGTGCTACACTTTAGTGACGGTTCGATCAAAATATTGCGTCTCACTTATTCCTCATTGGGAACTAGAATGGAGTTTGCTATGGAGAAGCAGACAGCAGTGCCATGCCTATGTTTCTAGACATCCCTGTTATCTGGCTTGACTATAATTTCCCATGGCTTGGCAGCAAACCCAAAAGCTAAGAGTAATGACGGCTAAATAAGGCACACATTCCTGCCCACTTCCCAGCAGAAATAGATGTGCCTGTCCACATACTCCTGTGGACGCTGCCTTTTTCACACTGCAACTAACATGCCAGGTCCAGTTTTCCTTATGAGTAATATGGCTATTCAGAGATATGGTGAACTAATACCAGAGTTAAATGCTATTTAATGATAATGAGGATTAACACTAGGAAGTCTGTTTCATAAAAGCCTCATATCAGGTAATAAATCTTTTCAATTACATTTGGCCTCGCTGACATCAAGTTCAAATCCGTTTTAAGCTTCCTGCTGTAAACTATCTTGTCCAGTAGGTGGAACAGTATCCCCAGTGAATGCTGGAATACAATCCATGTACATGAGGACTTTCAATTGTACAAAAAATAGAGAAACGTTTCAACAAGTCCATGTTAATTATTGCACAGAAAAGTAGCTGTTGTTTCTCCCTATTCATTTGAACTGTTCCATCGAAAAAATATATATGGTATGCTAAATATACGGTATATTAAACAAAACTGATTATTGGCCAGCCCTGCAGGGACTGGCAAAAATAAACAAAAAATTAAAGTAAAAATGAAAAAGTGCATGACTTAAAAGGATGGTTTGGTTTCTGGGTTCACCCCTGAAAAAATCTCAATAAGTATTCGTTTTTATGTATTGCAGTTATTTCTACCTTTTCTGATTTTATTCTAGTCCTCCTAGTCCTGAGTAATTTATCTGCTTGAATTTCATGTTGTAAAATTCTAACAACATTATTAATTGTGTCTAATATAAATACAGGCACTACTTAAACAATAACTCTACAACATGAGGCCTAAAGACCCATTAGTACAATGGTCCAGATTACCTCTTATTATATTAATAGTGAGCAGAATGGTTGAATGTTCAGCTAGTTCTTCACATTGTCTATAATACAGTAGGATGTTTTATGATTTATACAAAAGACTTAAGTCTTATATTTAATCATTTTTGTGTGAAATTGTTTTCGATTTTTGGATCTTTTTCTTAATGCACTTCATGTGAGACCATAGAATTAATTTGGATAGGTGTTCAAAGAGCATTTAATACAGAATTAGACATTTATACTCACATGTATATCATATATGATCTATTAATGTCAACACTTAAGGCCATAAAAGATTTTAAAAAATAGCTTTTTGCATGCATTTTCCATGCACCATCATTCATTAGCCATTGGTTGGGTCATCAGTTTGAACCTGGCTTATTCCCAAATGGCTCAACACTAAGTGCATCCATCTCAGTCACTGCTTTCATTTATAAGAGGGGCCTCACTCATATGCTATCTGCATGTATTTGAGTTCCACGGTAAAGAAACATTGCATGAATATTCTATTGCGGGGAGGAGATTGTGTACAATAACTCAATAATCATTGAACTCAGTGATGAGTTAGAAGAAGCAACAGCAGTGTTCAAATGATAGTGGTTTGGATTAGGTGGAAGGAGTAAAGAGTTCAATGCAGTATGATCAGCAGACCAGGTCCTATCCACTCTAAGCAATCATCATGCCATATAATAGCTGGCCCAGTTAAAGGCATAGCAGCAATGGAAACACTCTTCTCATGATCACATGAAAATCATCACCACACAATGAGTTAAAGAGCAGTTCACTTAAATCAGTGAAAAGTTTTATTTATGAATGGTATTATTGAATGAGCAAATTACAGGAGTTACGCAGGCCACCAACCCCTCAGTATGTTATTGTGACATTGCAAATGTGATATACCATACAGACAAGTCCAGCAGAAAACAAAATATGATTGGATCTGTTAGGGTAATGATCACACAGCCCTACTGTTTTCAGTGGTACTAAGTGCTAAGTGTTTTATTTTAATTTTAATTTTAAATTTTAATTTTTTTTTGGGGAGGGCTGAAGTACTCAGCGCTTTCTCAATCACACTGAGAAGCAGTTACAGATGCTCTAGCACTCGATTTGTGAGCATGTGCTTTCATTCAAAGTACAGTGCATGAAATAGCCACTGGTTCTTACCACACCACAGTCTGCAAGTCAGGCTCACACCGACAGGAATCAGAAGCCACCTTATTTTCAGCTCAACAGGTGAACTTGTGTTCATCTCATCGAACAGCAGGGGCTATTAAGTTACCGAAGAGATGCTGCAGTACAGATTGACCGAAGCCCTTCCATCCCTGCATGATGCTCGATCCAACTGTGCATTGTCCTCAGTGGCTGCAGGCAGGGCTTGGATTCGATACCAGACGGGGAACCCTCCATGTACTAAAGAACAGTGCCTTAGCCACCCAGAATGAGCCAACCAGCAGCCCCTGGAATCATCATCTGTTGAACAAATCGATAATTATGTAGCTGGTTGTGATCAAGTTTTAATACAATACACGTTCCTAATGTGTTTATTAACGTAACATATAAACAAAAGCTTCATAACAAAATTATGTTTCAGAACTCAAAGAAATGATTACTGTAATATACCTTTCTTTCCATCAAGGCTTAAAGCAGATCACTAGTGGAAAATCGAATAGAGTTCTCAATCAATAGCTCAGTCAAAGCTGTTGAGCTCAGCAGGAATAAACAACATGTGGCATATTGTTCATTACAGAGGTACCCCAGGAGCAGGGTTTGAAAAACCTTGTGATTGAGAGACAGAAAAAAAAAACACCCTGCAGGTCACACAAAATGGGGAGCAGATGTTTAACAGAGATGCTGCCTTGTGCTCAAGTTGAGCTAAGGGAAAAGGCATCGAGGGTAATTGTGCCTGCACCACCAGCTAGCCTACCCATCATCTTTTTTCAGGCTCTTTTGTTTATTCCACACAAAAAAAAAGATTAAAGAGGCATATATAAAGGTTATAGGGCATTGTTTAATTTAATACTGTATCTTTTTATGTTGATTGGCTATCGCACATACACACATGTATCTGAAGAGTTAACAAGAGAAGAAGAGTAGGTTGGTGATTCAAGTTTGCCAACAGAAAGTCTGGAGTATTAAGGGATTTATATGGATAATAATCTCTGCTTAATAAATACAGTTATTGCGGATTGTGCTTGCAATTACATTTGGAAATGTTGTGAAGAGGAATACACATGTCAGAATCTATCAAACCGTGAGTGTAAAATGTTGAGCCTGCCACTCATGTCCTATATGCGAACACATAACATATTGAGGATGAGGGGGAATAGTTTGTGTGTGTGTGTGTGTGTGTGTGTGTGTGTGCGTGCGTGCGTGCGTGCGTGCGTGCGTGCGTGTGTGTTCCAGTCAGGGTAATGTCATTCACAGCTCGGTAGATTTCGGGCAGTAGTCTCTCTCACTACTGCAGTCGACAGTGCAGCCGATTCGTTTAGCTTGCAGTGGTCTGGTAAACTGATTGGAGTTACGGGAAAACGTTCAATAAGAACACAGGAGGACACGAGTGGATTACAGAAAGTGCAAAAACAAACATATTTTCCTGAGCTTTTAATGCTTTTTATTTGAGCCTCTCTCGCTCACAAAAAACATTAACACTCTGTGTTGCACCAGGTAAAAAAAAAAAGAAAAGAAAAAAAAACCGGCGGGAATGGCTTCATCTCCTTGCAGCAATAGCAGCTTCGATTCCGGTCTCGAGATCAAAACTCGTTCGGTGGAGCAGACACTCATCCCCCTGGTCTCCCAGGTAAATTGTTCGGCTGTCCTTTGCATTACTTCGTACCCTTTTTTCACTGTGTAGAGTTACTGTATGTGTGTTGAGCGGAGTTTCACTGCGAATTCTCGCTGTGGTGTTGCTACTGCATCTGTATCCAACCACATTTCAATTTGCTTTAATTTGATTAAAGTTACACTGTATCACTTTTTACATGTAGTTGATGGGGAATTAGAACCGTTGTTTTCGGAGGCGACGGTATAGGCTACTGACAACTAATGTACTGTATAGCTTAGGTCTTTATATATAGATGAAGATGACAGTCAACTATGAAAGCTATACATGGCAATAGTTTTCGGTATACTATCGCCTCCGAAAACTAAGTATTATGTGCAATTCTCATTCTACATCCGCTAAAAACAGTCGAAGTGATACTGTACAATGTAAGGATTTATTCAAACCGCTGCTTATTCACCCACATTTAGTCGACATTCAAATGCGGCTGGATACAGTTGCAGTAGCAACAGCACTCCTGAGATTAGTAGCATCACTGTAGTGCGTGTTACAGTCCCTGCTAAGGGGTTGTTAAAACTTTTTTTCCGCGTTTCGCGTTTAACGCTTTTTTAAATGCCGTTTTCTGGAATTAAACATTTAGTGCACTAATTATTTTAAACGTGGATTACGGGAATTTTTTACTTTTTTAATTTTACTTTTAACATTACCTATAGTCGCCTACCTTTTTACAGTAGCTGTATGTTTTTCATAATAATAATTACTAGGCTAGCATAGACTAGCATATACAACATTAACGTTATATAATTACTGTTTATCAGAATGGAATATTTTAACTGAACATTATATTTTGTATATTCTACGTGTCCATTATTCAGCTTGTCTTTCTACTGACTGTAAATACTGTGAATCCTTGCTTGGTAGAGGATTGTAGTGATATGATATTAGGTGATTACAAACTGGAGAGAAAACCCCTATTTTCACCTGATGGCACAGAACCACTAGTGAATTGCCAGTGAATGTATATGGTTTTCTTTGATACAGTATTGTAGACTACATTTGGAACACTGCCAGAGCATTCATTATTTTTGGAAAATCTATCACTTTTTAGTGGTATCTGTGACAGTTATATAGCAACTGTTTATCTGCTCCTTCTGCCCTCTGTGTCCAGGAGGTTCTATTTGGTAATAAAAGAATGTGACACTGTATATCCTCCAGTACTGGTATGTTCTGCTTTTTAACATGGCCTTTGTGAAAGGCTGTATGACATTACATAACATTATATGAATTTAATGCGATATGTGGAACATGAAACGTTTAGATTCAAAAGTGGCTGTGAGGGAGATTTAAGTGTAACACACAGCGCTGAATGTCTTTTTGTTCTACCACCTCTGGTGATAGAAGTAGTGTTGCGGAGATTGTCACTGGGGGAAAGGTTAAAAGCTCAAGAGACATTGATCTGGGATCATCTGAAATATTACCTCACATAAAGTCTGCAGTCATAGTTCCAGTCTGCAGGCTCTAGTTGTTTCCTAGAACAAGTCTGAGAGTAGGCATTGATTGTGAGTGTTGGGTAACTGGACCAGCCCCACGTCCTGCACCCACAGGCTGACGGCTAATCTCGGTGTGTCTCTGCGTCTCACAGCCTCCCTCATCAGCAGTGTGTGAAGCCAGCCATGGAGGGCGTTTGGGGTGACGGGTTCCCGGTCTTCCTTTTGAACAGGAGCCATTGTTTACGTGGGCTGTCTACTGTAAATGTCTAGATCCAAGGTCTTTACTCAGTCTGTAATTTAAAGGTCTGCATGTTGCTGGAAACCAGTGCTCACAGACAAGAATGACTGTTCTGTGCCCTGAGTTTTTACAGATGAAATTGTGCTGCAGGTTAAAGTGAAATCCTGATCTTCAATAGGCAAAATATTATTATTATTACTATTATTATTATGTTGTTGTTGTTTTAAGCCTTGTCTGACTTGTACTGTAAATTGGTGATGCAAAATTACGATCAATAGAAAAATAAACTCATTTGGCTCTAGCCAGCTGGAGAGTGGTTGAAGTTCTGTGACATTGAAGTGACCTCACCCTTGTCCTCCACCCATAGAAGGCATACAGTTTGGTTTTCTCACACCACTGCTGTTCCACTGTGCCCTCTGTGTTATAATTAGGAGGCTGTGAAACCCCTATCTGCAATCATCTCCATCCCAGCAGCCTTGCATCTTCTTAGACAGAGCATAGTGTCTTTCATCTTGACTTTAAATTTGATGTTCTCTTCTTGTGTTTGTTATGGGGTGTACAGTATGGGATGTGAGTTTACTGTATGATACAATTTTATTTCATTTTGAGTTCATTTAATGTCAACCAAACATCTTTTTGTAAAATAGTTCACATCCTCACTCAGACATAATAACAATATGTCAAATTACATATACTTGCAGCCCAATTACAGCATAATTGCTACAGTGAAAAAGCATGTTGGGACATTTGATTCTAAATTTATTTTTTCAATGTGTTATTGGCAAGCCAATCTTTTATTCTGATGAGAAAAAGGATTCCGTTTTTAGACGGAAAAGTGGCTGGAATAGGTGTGCCTGACCATGGTATGACATTTTTATGGTCGGGACATTTCTGACAATGAAGCCGCATTAAACATGATTGTGAGGACATTTATACATGCTACAGTGGGGAAGTTACTGCATTTCCAACCAGTGTGCGGCTGGTGGAGAACAGATGGGACATTGCTGAGCTAGGCACATGGGCTGTAGTGCCTCAGTGACTGTCTCACTATAAAGGGGGAAATGTGACAAATGTAAGCTCTTTCCAGATAAGTGCATATGCTATGCAAGGCTAAATAGTGTGACAAAAATCTGTGCTGTGCATAGGTCTTGCATATTATAGTTTTTACAAGCTCTAAAGTACCATAAAAACAGAAGTAATAAGCTAATGCTTCTTTATTAAATTGTGTTTTCACCATCTGCTTGTCAAACGAGACCTATTATTTGCAACTGCATTCATTTGCTGTTGCAGTGTAAATTATATACTTAAATAGTTGAAACACTGCCAGATCTGAGTCAGGTGCATTAATGGAATTGCTCATATAATTACAGGTTGCCTTAAAAGGATATTTCATATTTTTATTATTGTGAATAAATTCTAGAAAATTAATCTGCTCATATGTACAGTAGAGGCGGCACGGATGGTGCAGTGGGTAGCACTGCTGCCTCACAGCAAGGCGGTCCTGGGTTCGAATCCCCGTCGGCCGGGGCCTCTCTGTGCGGCGTTTGCATGTTCTCCCCGTGTCTGCGTGGGTTTCCTCCGGGTACTCCGGTTTCCTCCCACAGTCCAAAGACATGCAGGTTAGGCTGATTGGAGAGTCTAAATTCCCCGTAGGTATGAGTGTGTGAGTGAATGGTGTGTGCCCTGCGATGGACTGGCGACCTGTCCAGGGTGTATTCCTGCCTTTTGCCCAATGTATGCTGGGATAGGCTCCAGCCCCCCTGCGACCCTGTTCAGGATAAGCGGGTTAGGATAATGAATGAGTGAATGAATGATATGTACAGTATAGCCTCTAGTCTATTATGCAAGGCCTGTCTTATGGCAGATGGGCTGGTAGTCTATCAATCTGATGATAAATAACTGTTCATCACTAGCTAATTACCACCAATACCAAATCAGAAATGAGTACAAAACAAGCTAAATATACCTAGCTAAAGTTTGCTTAAGTTTGGTAGTTGGCTGACATTGTTTTGCTAGCTAGCAAGTGATAGGCTACATCCAGAGTTAGAATTGGTATACATATGATGGAGAGTGCTACGCTGGCCTACCTCTAGGATCATGTCAGTTATTAATACTGTTCTATCTGTTTCTGTCTTGAATAAGTGGATGCTCAAGATTAATTTTATGTTTGGAAGATGGACTTGAGGGCAAAACAGCAATCATTTGCAATGCAGTGTGATATGCCAGCTGTATGAAACGCGAGCTTCATAATAAAACAACATATTCTATAATTTAATGTTGCATTTCTCATATCCGGAGTGGCCGGGGACCTCTATTGCTTATTGCTATCAATGCTGGCAGCTGACACCAGTGGGGCAGAGTTATCAAGCCCATCTTTTGGAAAAATAATGTGATAAAATGTCATAATAGCAGCTGCAAGTTTAAGGGCGCTGAAGCAGTTGTCCCATATTGCTCTTCCATCAATGACTTTCCCAGAATGATGTGGGTGGAAGGAGCCTCGGCGATATGAAGTTTATTTAATCAAACCAATGCAGTCCCTACCATTTCAATTAGGGTTGGGGTTAAAGACAAGGTTGTGGTTGTGTTTAACTTTGGAGGACAAAACGAGCATGAACCATATCACTTTTTGATTGGACTTCTGGACACTCTTTGCTGCCTGCAGCCAGAACATTTTGTACCTGCAACTTTCCTGGTACAAAGCCAATGTAACCCTTCTCAATATTGCAGAGGTCCTGAGATCTTTTAAGCTATGAGGTGATGCATTATGGTCTTGGTGACTCAGACACGGGGCCACAGTAAATTTTTGATTTGGCTCAGATAGTAACAACATAGAAAAGTCTTTTAACAACTGACTCATATACTGCTGACAGATTGGTTTTTAGTTTTCCCTTTTTAGAGTTAACTCAAACTTTCTTTGACCAATCAGAAGGCTCAGAAAACAAGGACAATGGTTATTGTGATGAAAACCTCCACAGGGTTATAGAAGAGAGCAGTCAGAGAAATGTTACATTGTTCTCCCAACAGGGCAGAGGAAACATAAAGAGGTCTTTTATGTACCCTGTCAACACTGCCTTATTTATAAGTCTCACAATGCTACTGGTCATTCACACTGAAGGCCTCATATTTTCAGTTCCCTCATGATAACATTTGCTTAACATGATATATTTTTTGCAGAGCTGTCCTTCATATCTCTCAGGCTAGCCAAGTTAGGTTCCTTGATATTTGTATGCTAACGTTACTGTATTATCCTGGGAGTGTTTGATTGTCTGGATGGGTGGCCTTCCATAAACCAGTTTCTGTGTTCAAGGGTGGAGCTTAAGCACCCGTTACCTTCTGGGAAACACTGGCTGGAGATTCAAGCCAAGATTCAAGTTTGTTTTGAGAAGTTTTGCCTCATATTTAGGAAACTGCTCCACTGACGGTGATTTAAAAAATGCCTACACACATAATTTAAGCATTTAATCCAAATAAGCTCAACTGAAAAAAGCGTGACAGTGCTCCTTTATGGAATTTGGTTCTCTGCATCATTGGCATTGTTGGTAAATGAGGGTATGCAGTTTTAAGAGTGGGATTCATGGGGATTGTTTCTCTTTTGGGCGTTCTGATTGGTCTGTGTGTGTATGTGAGGCTGCTGGGTGAGTAAGTGGCGTTTTTTGTTGTGTTGTGCATTTTGTAAGTGAGCATGGTCGCGGAGAAAAGGCAGTCGTTCAAGGGAGTTAATGCCTAAGGACTCTTTGTGTGGTCAGCTTAGTCGTTACGTTAGGTGTTATATAATTAGCAGATTTGGCCCTGGAATTGAAAAAGAATAGTGGTTCAGTTCTCCTATTTCTCCGAACTGCGGTAACACCGTGAAAAGAATTGCAATTTTAGCCTCATTCACGTCATCTGTGAAGTTCTAAAATGCATAGAAGTTGAGGTCCTGCCATGCTTGTTTCCTTTACTCAGACAGATGCTGAATTTATGTTTCTAACATTCTCAGGTCCTCTCCACTGTGGTTTCTGTGAGATGATGTGCTGGTTAAATGCATTGTATAGTAGTGGATCAGCAAATATAACAGACTCAATACATAGGATGGGTATAGAAAGGATGAGCCATCCTGATGATATAGATTTGAAAATCCACAGAACATGTTGCCAAAAAACATTTTGACTTTATTGTGCTATCCACAGGTCTCCTTTATCACCAGAAAGCCCACGGGAGTGAGTGAGTGAGTGAGTGAGAGAGAGAGGGAGAGCTCCCAAAAGACTTTAAAAATGCTGACAGTGCGGTGGCAGTGCACAGATAATGGCATGCCATTCCACCCACCTTTTTATATATTTTTGGCCATACATCAGCAAGACAATCAGATTGGCCAACGTAATGCTTGTCATGGTGCCAAATTTCAGCACACTATTTAGCAGAATTTATTATGCTTTGGTGCTACTCATCAAGTCAAACAATACAGAAGAAAAAGCTCATTTATTATGAATGAGCTGTAAATTCATCATTATTATGTTTATTTTTATGGATAAACAGAAAACAAAAAATTGTTAGTGTTTTGTGATAGTGAAAGCATGCCCCTTTCAGGGGGTGACAGGAGCACTCTCACACCAAAGTGACTGCACGGGCTATAATCTTGCTGTTGCATTCCACAGCGAGCGTCAGGTTTCTATCTTCCGGCTCTTACAGTATGATTAGACACCAGGAGGGTTTCCAGTGAAAAGGTCAAAGGTCATCACCTTAACATGACCAGTCTGCACACTGTAGCTTGCATTAATTATTTAGGACTCGTTGTGCATGCTGGTATTCGTTCATGCCACAATTGCAAGAATGGTATTGAACTGTTACCAGACAAGTATTGTATCGGAAATTGTTCTGATATCTTTACTATACAAATGCCTAATATATAATGTGGCTCATGGCTTATTCTCATAATTTTCTTTTAAGGAGAGAAGACAGTTCACCCTCCTCATGTATTTTTGTCACTTTATTAAGGTAGGGGAAAAGCATAGATCAAAGTTAGAGGGTGGATCACAGTATAGAAAGTACCACGGTGTTGGAGTCTAACCCCTGGTGCACAGGGGATTTGTATACAAGTTGGATATCAGCTGCCTTATAGTCTGCACCATGCAGTTCTCTTCACTAATGTTATTTCCTTTATAGTACTTATGATATCTGATAGCCATTTATGAAGAAAATACTTTCTCTGCACAACACAGGAAAGATGACCTTCTGAAAATTGCTGATACATGGATGTAGCCTCAGGCTTCCATAAAATAATCAACACCTAGTGAACTTCAGAATTCTTTGAAATGTCTTTGAATATCACACAGACCGCTGCCTTTGAACTGTTGAGTGAAGTGTACTTGTTAAACCTTTTCCTGCTCTACTGGGTAATATTATTTATCATGAGATGCAGTCTACGTTAGATAAAAGCATTTGCTAAACAGATAAAAATGTAAATTTGTGCAATTTTAAATTGCGTAAAATGTACAATGTCTTTGTTCAGCCAGTGGTTTTAGTGTTAGGCCACAGCCCAGTGGAATCAAAGTTCAGTGAGAAGGTTGTGGAACTATGCTGGATGATACTGAACAGACTGACCTCTCACTTTGCTAAATATGTCAATCGCTATGCCTTCAGTTTATTTAGTGCACAATGTTGCAGAAGCCAGCAATACAGCAGCATTTGCGAATCAAATCAAGATCATCGTAGTCCAAGAAAATGCTGTTTAGAATCTACATAGTATTTCCTGCAAAATACAATTTACGAAAGAGGAGCCAGGCTGCTCTTCTCATCTAAGTATAGCCAGTTTCTGGCAGGCACTATTCCATATCTGAATGAGCTATTAATTCTCTTGCATAGGAATGAATGCTCATCAGCAAGTCTGGTTGTCTAATATATTGTAAAATATGTTACATTATTAGCACAGTTTTGTAACTAATTTCACTTGGTTTGTCTCAAATTGGACAAAACACACTACTTACAATAAGTGCTTTGTTACATTTACATTACATTTTAGTCATTTAGCAGACACTTTTAATCCAAAGTGATTTACAAATGCACAGGTTCTTCAACAAGTTAAAAACATCAAATCCATAAATAGCAAAACATGCATGAAGAGCAGTTAAAGAAGAATAGTCATCATTATTGGAAGGGGGGAGGCGGGTGGTAAAATCAGGAGGGAGGACTAAGGTATAGTCTGAAAAGGTGTGTTTGTAGTCTGCGTCGAAATGTGGGGAGGGATTCTGCTGTCCTGACAGTGGTAGGTCATTCCACCACTGAGGAACCAGAATGGAAACAGGCGTGAACGTGCAGCTCGACCACCTAGTGCTCGTAATGAGGGGACCACAAGGCGCCCAGAGCTGGCAAACCAGAGTAATTAAAGTTTGGATGGAGAGTGAGGCCATCCCCTTAGCCGCCTGGAATGCCAAAACTGGCATCTTGAAGCAGATGCGTGGGGCAATAGGCAGCCAGCGGAGGCCAATGAGAAGTGGGGTGACATGAGCCGACCTGGGCTGACTGGTGGTCAGGCTGGCGCCACCATTCTGGACCAGCTGGAGGGGCTTGATGGCCCAAGCTGGGAGATCAGCCAGGAGGGAGTTGCAGTAATCCAGACGGAGGATGACGAGCACCTGGACTAGGAGCTGGGTGGCTTTCTCCATCAGGAGATGATGGATATGGCGTATGTTATGGAGGAAGAACCTGCAGGTTTCAGCAGTGGAGGATATATGTGGAGCGAGGGTGAGATGGGTATCAAGGGTCACCTCAAGATTCTTGGCTATATGGGAGGCGGATACATCAAAGTCCTTGACGATGACAATGTAGAGAAGCCTAGGTTAAGCTTCAGATGGTGGGAAGTCATCCAAGACAGTGATGAGAGCAGAATCTCATGGTTGACTGTATCAAAGGAGGCCGACAGGTCAAGGAAGATGAGGACAGGGGACTGGGATTTGGTTCTAGCTTCAGTGACCGCAAGTAGGGCGGTCTCGGTGGAGGGCCACTCTTGAAACCGGACTGGTTGGGATCGTGAAGATTGTTCTGGATGAGATAAATTGACAGTTGGGAGCAGACTGCACGTTCCAGAGTTTTAGTTAGGAACGGAAGAAGAGAGACATCCTGGTAGTTGTTCGGAGTAGAGGGGTCAAGAGTAGATTTTTTGAGCCCAGTTATGTTCCAGACAGTTTATTTTGCTACACCTTTTGTTTGGCCTATGTCTCTGTTCATTGACGCTCATTGGCATAACTTTGGTACTAGTGTGGTTAACAAACGGCAATAACAGACTCCTAAAAAAGCCTAAAATACTGAAAGTTCTCTTACTATATAACTACACTTAGGAAGCCATTGAATGACTAATCAGAAACACCTGTGAATGAATTAATATGATATGATTATATTAAATAATAATAATTATCATTCACTTTAAACATCAAGCTCACAATGCAGCACTTACCTTTCAAGTAGCTATTAAAATAATTGAAAAACGATTTAATATATTAATTTTGACAAATTTAAAATTTAAAATCGGAAATGCTGTTACATGAGCTTGGCATATCATAAAACTGTATTAGTGATTGCTTGGCAAATGCCAACATGCAATGTGTAAAGTAATTATAATAATTACTTTACACTCTCTTTACACTAGAGCATTACACTCTCAAGAGCATATACGAGCTGTGTTCTCTAAGCTGCATTCCTTACCACGACACCATATTGCCACGCAATTACATTTAACAACTGAATATTGGGAAGCAGGCAGTGAGGTAAATGTTATTGCTTGTGCTAATAGACCGCTTTGAATGATGTGGTAAGACTTCCAGTCCCAGTGCACATTCTTATTGCCTGAATGAGTAACTGAATGATGCGGGAGAGTGAGATTAGCTCAATTTTGTCTCCATTTTCCAGTAGACACATAACCCAGAGGTTGTCCATTAAAATTCCAGAGTGGATTATAGTATTGACATGGGAATAAACACAGAGCTGTGGAGAGCACTGCTAAATGGAGCAGGAAATGAGCAACACAGCAGTCCCTATACAAACTAATCTTGATAAGACTGGTAATGTGTATCATATGGATATGCAAAATACCTTTTCTACCTCATCTCTGTAGAAAATTAGATTCAACTACGTTTTATTTGTATAGTGCTTTTTATACAACAAGATTGTCACAAAGCTTCCCAAGGAGCCCAGGCCTGAGACCCCCTCAGAGAAAGCTGAGGGTGACAGTGGCAAGGAAAAACTCCCTGACTAACAGGAGGAAACCTTGAGCAGAACCAAGCTCAGTGGGGGAACCCATCTGCTTCTGGCCGGCACTGGGCAAACAGTGAGTTTAACAGTAGTGTTATATGTATTATACAAATAATAATTAAGATTAAAAATATAGATGTCTATCCAGGAAGGTTTGGCTCTTGATCAGGTTGTGCTGCTTGAGTTGCAGCTCCAGGCCGGAGCAGGGAGAGGAAAGCAGAAACAAAATAATGATTATAATGGATGGTAAAAGTGGTAGATTGGGAAACTTGCCAGTGTGTAATAAGGAAAACCCTGGCAGAATAACATGGCAGCATAACTAAGGGACAAGAGGCTAGGGACCGGAACAGACATGAGGGTGACCCTAAGGCTGTCAACACCAAACCATGACTAGATCCACTCAACACAGAGGGTCCATGCCATGATATAGTGACAGCAATGACCACTTAGTCCACCCGAGACTGATGCCAACCCCAAGCTGTGTCCCTCAACTAAAGGATATATAGCTATATAGGTAAGATTTGAGCCTAGACTTAAATGCAGAGAGAGAAATCGTTCCACAGGAGAGGGGCTCGATAGGAAAAGGCTCTTCCGCCTACAGTATATCTACCCACTCTCGGAATGATGAGAAGACCTGCACTTTGCGAGTTTGTGGAGGAATGTAAGGGTGAAGGAGGTCCTTAACATAGGGAGGGGTGAGTCAATGTAAAGCCTTAAATGTGAGGAGGAGTACTTCTTAAATGTGAAATCTCATGGGTAGCCAATGGAGAGATGCTCACAGTTGGGTAATGTGCTCAAAGCATTTTGTTCTAGTTAGAATACAAGCAGCTGCATTTTGAACGAGCTGTAGGGGCTTTAAGGAGGCATTTGCACATCCTGACAAGAGGGCATTACAACAATTCAATCTGGAAGTGAAGCAAGCCTTTAGCTTGGTTTCAGTCAGGATGTTTCCTTTGCCCTTAACATGAAGTGTAAGTTTTATTGTTTCCCTTCACTAGCAAATTGTAATGCATTCATTTTGGTGAACATACATTTGCGAGGAAAGTTTTTTTTTTAAATTGTGAGCCAGATGTTGATTGAATCCAAGCGCCTGTGTTTTTAATAGAATACTTTTCAGAATACTGCCATCTATGTATCTGATCGCTCAATTGCATCAACATCACATGGTCACCCTTTATCTCAGTCAGTATAAAGGCTGTACAGGGAATGAGAATAAAGTGGTTTGATGTAATATAACATAAGGCTTTTAAGGTTGGGCTTAAGGTTATGCTACTGGTTACTCCCCACTCTATCACATTCCATATTGTTCAAGTCATGGTGCTGAATTAGGGACATAATTGATGTTTACAGGTGCCACCTATGGATTTTAACCCAACTATTATGTTAAGATTTTAGGACCACTTTCATGTTTGGGGTCTAATTGTGCCCAACAGTTTAAATATGCACAATTATTGTTTCCATAATGACTGGCCTTTTATCCATACATATGAAAAATCTCATTTTAGAGCCTAAGGTACAGTAAGCGAAAGTTTGGCACCTGTATGAGAAAGTGCCACCAGAATCATTTGCAAAGAAAAAAATGGTTGTGTATTTTCTTACATTTTATACAGCTGCAGAGGGTCAAAAGAACTCCAAACAACACATTTGTATGGAAAGTTGTAACAGGATTTAGCATAGCAGTATGTTTGACCCCAAACATAATAGGAGGGTTGAAGATGGTCTTTACCTATTCTTTTGGTCTTTTTATTCCTATTACTAATCAACTAGAAGGGAAATCCCACCCAAAAATGGATGTTGGGATTAGGGATGTGTTATATAGCAAGATCTGGGGACAACAATAACAACCAATATTTGAGTGATTCTTCTTTAGAAGACCAGCACTGCACTACTTAGGTTTTTAATTAATTCAAATGTCTTAGAATGTGTTACATTTTTTCTTTCCAAATCCTAATAGGATTTTACTAGTCTGTGAAAATTGTGAAAACTACGTTTTCGGCTGGGATTATTTTTTTTCCGCACTGCTCTATCTGCGTATAATGCAGTCGCTGAAGGGTCGGTAAAGCCTTTTTCACTCCAGGAGTTTAGTGATGTGCTGCAGTAATCCACGTGTGAAATGTTTCTGAAAGAGGGCGGTCATTAGGGCTTTGCTTCAGGCAGAAGGGAACTCTTCCCTGTGGGATGTCTCAGCTCAGCACTGATCATTCTCGTGGATACCTTGCTACTGTACCCCTCGTCTGATTCCCAGTCGTCTGAGACTAGACTGCTATGCTTTTTCATGTAGAAAGAAAGTGTGCTGCATTTGGCAATGCGTGCATTTTCAATTTGGTTTCAAGTCAAGGTTTGCCAATATCATTCACGGAATGAAGTGTCAAGAGTGTTGAGGCACACATTTTTTTCACAGGAACCGCAACCTTAATTTTTGCCAGCTGGACAAAATTGTGAAAGATTTGATACAGGTTTTGGATAAGCACTTGAGATATTTCGCAGTTAAATCCGCTTACAACAAATATTCTGCCAGGTGCTTTGAAAAATAACACGTTCAGTACTGTGTCTCACACTCAGTAAATAGAATGCACTGATCTGATGTGTGTACATTCCTTAACAAAATGTATGTTTTTTGTACAACCCACACTTTCTGTCCAGTATATTCTGCATTTGATGTATTCAGCCAGGATGGTGATTCTTAGTTCTGCTGAAATCTCCTTTATAACCGGATTTTACCACATAGCTTCTGCGGAATCATTTACAGGTGGGAAATGAAGTGGAATATTTTGATGTTTTTGGTTTTCCCTTCCATCTGTTACTGTGAGCTTTATAAAGCAGATGTGTTAATGGCAATGGTGTCCTCTTGTCCTTGTTTCACAAACATATTGTAAATCCTTCTAAAGTTCAATTTCTTTCTCCATCCTAAAAGGATTAACATTCTAAGCACCATGGTCACCAGGAATTCAGAATGCCTGCTGTGACCAACGAGCTCAGGTTTCAGACCTTAATTGGCGGTGTCATAGCAGGACATGCATGTCAACCACCTGGGTAGATCTCTGCTCTCAAGGGAACAGGTCACAGCATACCAGTAGACATAGTTAAAACTTGTTTTTTACCTGTAATACCTTCACAGACACCTTACTAGTAGTAGTAATTACTAGTAGTGTGATAAATATTCAATGCTTGTAGGTTTCAATAGTGTACTGTGTGTACACTACCATAGACTAAAAGAGCAATCTGGACTCTCTCAGTGATGAGAAATGAATGGCCAGACACAGTCACTGTGTTCAGGGCCGCTTGTCTCTGGGCCTTGTGCATCTGTTTACCCTCTGAATCATGACTGAAAATGTAGCCTAACGCAATAGGCTGTTGTCACTGTTAAATTTACTTCAGACTGGGGTATTTTTAAACTGTAATTTGCTCTAGGTCATTTCCTCGGTCGTGGTGACAGATGCAAGTTTTATCTCTGACTGTGGCAGGAACATACATAGGTCATAACTTGTACACTTCCATGAGCCATCTGCTGTCACTCGAAACTCCTCTCTTTCCAATCTGGCCCGTTTCTGTGTGTTCCTGTGGAAGTAATTCAATTTCATTTCCCACCTGACTTCAGAGCTAACAACCCCAGTCTTAAACTTGTACTGCGTTGTATGTAATGAGACTTCAGGGGAAGCAGGAGTGGAATCATTTTTATGTAGTAATGTTTCCTGGGCACAGATGCACCAAAATGGCCTGGTAAAAGTATTAGCCCTATTATTATGTTAAGAGTTTATGACAACTTTTATGTTTGGGGTCAAATTGACCCCAACAGTTTAAATAAATGCAAAATTATTGCAATAACCTTCTTATTGTCTCCCAAATGACTAGCCTTTTATCCATAAATATGTATTCTTATTCTTGAGAAAATCTCATTTTAGAGCCTGAGGTACAGTAAGTGAAAGATTGGCACCTGTATGGGAAAGTGCCACCAGAATCACCACGAAGAAATCTGAGATAAATATCTGGTTGTATATTTTGGATGTTTTATTCAATTACAGTGGGACACATCAAAAGTTGGTACAGGATTTCTGAAAACAAAGTATTATGTTTATTGCATATGTACTATTTAATCCCACCAAAATAGAAAAATAAAAAAAATCATATTATATCAAGATGAAAAAAAGGTTAACTGCTTTTTTCAAATACTGAATGGGGTCAAATTGACCGCAAACATAATAGGAGGGTTAAGCAGTCTGATTATCCTTGAGCGTGGCTCTAACTTCTTAACTTGGTTATGCACAGAAATAAATTTATTTTTACTTCAATGTGTTTTGCCTACTTTGTATATTGAAAAATTGTTGGTACATTTGAATGAATTGAACTGAGAAGTTAATATTTAGAAAACCTATATACAGGTGTAAGAAATTAGTAGTAAACTTTTTTTTTTTGTTCTTTATTGCAGTTTTTTCAATCAAATGTTTTTTATTCAGGAGATTTTTCATACAGAATATTGTACAATCCCATTCCCCCCCACCACCCCCATGGCGACACCCCCACCCTGTGGGCCACAGAACACAGTCAAAAAACAATTCAGATCGAAGAATAAAAGCTTGCTGTAACAGCGTTACTGAATACCAGGCATCTATTTTTTATTATTAACTCCATGAAACTGATTCCATGTAAATAATTTGGAGAAAGCTATTTGCCAATGAGACCAGGACAGGGAGTGTGGTGGCTTCCAGTCCTTGGTCCTCTTCTCTTCTATTTCCCCTCCCTCTGATACACCAGTCTCAGTATCCACTTGCCTACTCAACCTCTCAAACTGGAAGTACAACCATCTGCTAAAGCTCAACTGGGATAAAAAAAGAATGCTTCAGAGCCAAGTCCTCCTTTAGAGATCATGTTATAGATATATTGTAGCTGTGTAGAGACAGCTGAATAGCGGTATTTAATTCTAATCATTTGTTTAATTAATTTGTCACTTAGATTATAAATGTGAATCGACTTTTTTAAGCTGCTTTTGATAAGAACATCTGGTAAGTGATTGTAATGTAATTGGTTTGCATGTATAATTATGAATTTCACAGCAAAAGCTAAATAACAAGTGCCTCCAGGGTCAGTTAGAAATGCTCTGAAACCTTCAAAAAGGTGATTATAGCTCTGATGTGAATATTTTACCCATCTGCTTGCTTCAGCAGGAAGTGCCCTGTTCTGTCAGGGCTGTGTCAATATTGTGTTGCCCCTGCCTCTGTCATCTCTGCTTACACAGTGTAGACTGTGTGTGTGCTAATCCCTCCAGGAGGAAGTAAGAGATATGATTCCATTGGCCACCGTAGTTCTCTGTCCCCGACATGCGCCCCCCTGCTTTCCTTATCTCAGGCTCTCTGTCTGCTCTCTGCCAGCCGCTGTTTGTTTTAAAGGACCCGTCTGGTGAAACGCTGGAGAGTCGGCGAGCTTCCACCCTTCTGCTTCCTGTTGACAGACACTATATGTCAGAATGATAGCCAGGCTCAACTGTTCATCAGGCATTGGCTGCACACATCAGATGCACATCTGTCCAAAATAGGAAAGGTTGTCTAAGCAATCATGGCCGTAGATGAGGCATTACTCTGGTGTGCTTGTGCATCAGAGTAATGCCTGTATGATCAAGGTTAAGTTTACTGTTAGTGTTAGGGTTAAAAATGACTTTTTTGCATGTGACAAAAAAAAGCTAGATCCTTCATGGCCATTCCTCACCCCCACCCAACCTTCCCACGCTCTGAACTTCTGTCAGCCCAGGATGCAGTTTCAGTGGGATGTTATCGCTGGAGTAGGCAACCTGGGTCAAGGGACACATGTTAACATTAGCTTTCTAGCACTTCCACAGTTAACCTGGAGTGTAATTATGGATCTGTGGGGTTAAGGACCTGTTTCTGACTCTTTAAGTATCCTTTCTTATCAACCTACAATGTCGACTGATTGCCCTGCAAAGAATGTGTGTAGTCTATAAAGCAATTTGCGGTGTGACATAGATAGACATCAAACGACCGCTGCAGCAGACAGGCAGGAGCTGTACGTCACTGAATGCTGGCGGGCCGATGAGACTACATAGGCCAGCAAAGGGGTGAGGTGTGGCTATGCAGCTATGCACGCAGCCAATAAAACCCCAACATTTCCCATTCCTTCATTTCATTCTCAGAGATGGAAATCAGAGCACAGCGAGTAATTGGATTGGGAAGTAAATGATTTATGATTACCATTAGTGGCAAATGGTTAGCTTTTCTGAGATTTTTTCCTGTATTTCAATGATGTTGCAATCGTTAGGATGCCTTCGGTGAATTTGCTGTCCACATGAACAGAATACATCAGCAATGGCCTCAGGGTCTGAAAAGAGAGAGAGTGCAGGTACCCGAGTAGCATACTCAGGACTGAGGACCAAACTTACCTCTCAGTAACTTCTAATGAAATCACTGAAATGCAACTCATTTTGAAGTTTGGATGTCTAGTCTAGTGTCTAAAATATTATTGCAGTATATCAAGTTTTGTTTAATTTCAAGCTAAATTCTACATATTAGAAAGTATGTAAAGCTACATATCCTGGAGCTGGACTGATTGCTGTCTTGAGGGAAGTGGGCATGGTGTTGATTATGAGAAATATATTTTTTCTGCATTGAAAAAGCAGGTCTAAAAATAGGTAATGAAATGAAATTCTTTATATCCTCAATGTTGGCATGTTTCACCGAATCTTTGTTCATTTTCAAGTACTTCTGTAACCTTTTGGAAAATAATTTAAATGAGTCTCAGTTTCAGGATAGTCCAAAGTGTTTTTAAAGAGTATGTGTGAAGGTGGCACCCATTTTATTAACTACGGTATGTTCCCTTGGGTAAGTGCCTCTCCCACGGTCTACCATTCTCTCATGATCACCCTCATGCTCTGTTTAGCTCACTGGCTCCTTGTGGATATTTCACAGAGAAAGCACATATGCACTAAACGCTGCATGGTCAAGGACAAGCCCTAATAATGTTGCTATAATTTCTGTTGCACAGAAAGCAACTTACAAAATACATTTCTGGTGGACAGCTACTTTGCAAATCTGACAGGTTCAGTTAAGTATTTGGCTTTCAGAATTTTTTCTAGCGATGGACTGCCTGCCATCTTGTCACAGTGTGATATACCATGCTCGATTTTCCAATGATTGGTCACATCCACTCAATCAAGCGTGACAATTAGGTTACATAATTCTTCACAGTGCTATATATACAGCTCTTGTGCTCCTACACTCATGTTGAAAACAATGCAATGAGTGTGGAACTGCATGGAACCGAAGTCCGATGCCTTAACCGTGAGTCATCGTGGCGCCCGAAAGTTGCCATTTCTGCCCATCAGTCTGCTCTCCGTAACGCATAATGACAACATGAATACTTTTTTAGATAATGTTGCAAATTTGTTAAAAATCTAAAACTGAAATATCTTATTTACATAAATATTCAGACCCTTTTCTGTTGCACTCCAGCTGCATCCTGTTTGCGGACCAACCAAGCCACGAAGTCCAAGGAACTGTGGAAAATCTGTTTTTTGAAGCTGAGTCTTGGAAGCTGAGTCTTGGTCATAGATAGATTGTCCAGCAGGACAATGACTCCAAGCATACATCTAAATCTACACAGAAGTAAAAACCATGTTCTGCAATCGCCATCACAATGTTCAGACTTAAATCTCATGAAAAACCTGTGGTCTGAACTGACTATTCCAAGGATATCAAGGATTCTGAAAATTTTTGCATGGAGGAATGGTCAAAGATTTGTTCTCTAACCTTATATTTATCAGGGGTGCCAATAATTCTGGAGCCCACTGGACGTAGGTGAAGTTAATTATACCTGGATTTATGCATGGTGCTGGTAAGTTGTTGCTTAAAGCGAGATTTAAAACCTGCCAACCATTGACGGCTGGGGTCAGTCATCACTGTAATAAATGCTCGTTTTTATAAATAGATCCACGTGTGTCGGTCTGTGTGCATTTCAGATTACCACCCTCATCAATCATAAAGACCAGCTGAAGAAGTCACAGAAGACCCTGCGGGCCCTGCAGAGCCTCGGTCAGGCGGTCAGCATGGCGGTGGACCGCTTTGTGACCGTGGGCGAGGCCATCTCCACTGAGCACCTGGAGCTGAAGGAGGAGATGAACCTGGCCTGCAGTGAGGCTAGGAGAGCGGGTAAGAGGACCACGCTGAGACCAGGGCCCTGTTCCACAAAGCACGACTACTCACTACTGAATAACCACACAAAGTAAAACTTGGAACAGCCCTTTTTACCTCAGCCCATGTTCCAGGTTTGGGAGGGGTCCGGATTTTAGTGCAGTTATCTCAGTAATCCTTCTTTGTGGAACAGGCTCCAGATGAATTTGCTGGAGGATCTGTCTATCTGGATGCCCTACTCCACAGACGGGAGGAAATGTTCATGACTGTTTGAGTATTTCAGATCTGTTTATATTAGTGATTGTATTGTTCAGTAAAGTCATACTCTTATACTGCTTATATTTGTATGATCGATGATGTCACCCCTGGAGAATCGATTCAAAATCAAATCAATTTTGTGTAGCTCTTTTCACAGAAAACTGTCACAATGATGCCTCACAGAGTAACAGAAGGAAAATGTGTCAGTTCCTTCCCGTGGCTGGTGTAGGGTCCTCGCACAGACCGCCAAATAACGTAGGGATTTTACTCTCTACGAAACCGGGGCGCCAATTAATGTAGTGTAGAAGTATAACTGCAAAAAGTAATCAGTCTCATAAAATTACTGTTATCAGAAATATCTAACCACAAAGTTAGTATTTTAATTAATAATTTAAATAACCAAAATCAATGATTAAACATACCGATAACCTGAAGGTTGGAAGTTCTCTGAAAGACTGCTTTAACTCGGCTCTCATGTGTATGTGATGCCAATACAGACACCGGGTTTAATAAAATATATTTATTAAACAAACTTTTAATAAATGGCTGAACCGAGCTACACGTCATGCGGGGTGGACCTACTCTGGGCACCTTGGTCTTTAGCTGGACTGGTTAATTATACTGATCATTATGCAGTGGTCAGGCCAAGGTTTGATGCGCTGAGCACACCTACACTTTTAAATTTTTTACACTTTTTGTTGCAATGATTCAGCTCCCTGTCATGTGAAGCTTTTTTTTTTCATAAATCATCCTGTTTTCGGCAAAGTAACACTGGATATATAAAAACACCATATATCATATTGTGGCTGTTCCAGGAGATGGAAATGGGGAAAAAGTGAACAAAAAGTACTCAGAAGCACTTACATTTCTTGTCAATCATATTCCTAGAGACCGAAGCAGTCTAAAATGGCCAAACACTTTTGAATGCTTAATTTTACTAGACAATACTAATTTTTAACATACTTTACATAATTTGTTATGTATGTAGCAGTAAGTCAGAGTAAGTTTTAAGTCTTTCCCGGGTAATTATTTATGTAAGCATCCCAAGATGAATTTATGTTAACAGGAGTCACAACGAGAGGCTGAATCTATGTTTCCAGTGGCTTTTCTTGTGTCTATTTTCCTAAAAGGGGTAACTTCTCTCTAAACTGTCCGTTAACTGTCTGGACACCGTTCCCATGGCACATGCTGTTGGAGTGGTGTGAATGCTGTGTTAATGTGGTGATAATGAAGTGGTACAGACTTCTCAGTCCCTCTGTACTCTGTCCTGACATGAACCCTTCCCCTGAAACTACAGCTCAGCTTCCCCTGCGCCTTCCCATCTGGGACATAAATTCATAAAGACATAAATTCCTGAGCAAGATGGAAAGTGTCTGCATTGACATGACAATCAAAAACGACCTCATAATGGCTTTTGATATTGGCTTTTACAGTCCAATACATTTTATAATCCTATATTTATCCAGGCGGACCTGGCAAACGTTTTCATTATGGGCACTTATAAGTATTTAGCTTTATCATGGGTCCATGTACAGTGTAAATATATATATATATATATTCTAACTGTGAATTTGTATTTGTGCCTGCTTTATGAAAAACTCTAGCCATATTCCAGATCAGAATCCTAATGCAAATGTCAGATCCTGCCTTAATTTTAACACAACCCTGAAACTAACCCCATCGGTAAACGCTGAGCGCAACTACACCAAACCTATAAGGTCATTATGTGAAGTGGGCACTTAGATAGCACATCACACTGTACTTTCGGTGTGTGCTGTAAGTCTTTATTTTGTGTGAAGCATCACCTCTTCATTTTTTCTAGCAAGTTACCTGCACTGTCTGCCACTGTATGATTCCTAACACCTATACTGTACATTATATATGCTGCCACTGTATGACTCCTGACACCTATCCTGCACATTATATATGCTGCCACTGTGCTGTTTGGAGTCATGCTGTCCCTCTTAACTGGCCACCAGCAAAACCATGAATATTAATAGAGTGCTGTAAAATGTTTCACCCCTAAATCCACAGCACACTAGTCAATGATTTAAGTGGTTACAGTGAAAGTCGTGGATTCTGGCAGGGCTAAATTGGTTGCTCTTCATACAGAGCTCCAACCACTCCAAACGCCGCTGTCAGGATGCTGCTGAAATATAGACAGGCTTTGTGTACAATTATAGCACAGTGGTGTTCTGACAGAACAGTGACTGTCCTTGCTACGCATGTAATCTGCTGTTTTACATAAGATAGCTTAAAGCAGGGCCAACAAATAAACCGCTATGCGTATTAACTGGAATACATATTTTTACTCCATATTCTCAGATTTGTACTGCTGGATATTTCACTGAAGCAACTCAGATGTTTTGTTTTATAAGGGAGCGACATGTGTTTAAGTAATTCCTAACCAGCCACCAGTAATTATGAAGTTATTCAACCACAGAAATAAACATTATCACGCTCACATCTCTTACCTGAATAAACAATAGATGGAAAGTCAACTGTGATATATTTCATCCGTCTGCAGTGGATTTTTTTCACTGTTGAATGTTTTCTCCCGCATACAGCAAATAATGAATATTGACTAGAAGAGAACGAGCACTGACCAATCCCAAGACAAAGAAGCACAGAAATAGAGCTTATTAGTGGCCAGACCTGTGATTTATTCACCTATAAAGCAGCGGTGTAGTGCTCAATGCAGAGGCAGGGATACACCAATCTGAAACACACAGGATTGTTTACTGCTATAGAGACACAGGCATACTGCAGGTGCACATCATGAGCCATCTTTAGCTTGTTATGGAGTCAGTGTTTGTGTTCCAGTGTGAATCAAAACTGTTTATACAGTGAATAAAATGTAGCTTCCATACAGAATATAGCCCACAATGAAATGGAAAATATGATTGTTTCTGATCCATGGTTTCAAGTGGGGGCCTCTATTTTATGGAATTAAATCATTATGAAATAACTCTTAATGCTGAAAGTGAACAAAATGATTTACATTGATTTCAAATTTGACATTAAATATTGTGGTTTTGGATCAGGGGTGTCTTCCTATCCCATCCTGTACTACACCAAAGGATGAAGGATGCACCTTTAACCATATGCTTAAAAACACATCATTATACTAGAACATCTGGTATGAAACTATTCCTATGGAATATTCATTCAGCTACTGCCCACACATGATGGAAACAACCCTTTAAGGCTTATTGAAACTGCCTGAAACTTACACTGAACATATGAAAGTCACCTACTTTTAACATTTTATTCTGGTAGGATTCAATAGGAGCCCGTTATTTAAACAGGAAATTATGCTCTCATCCGACCAAAGAACTTACATACAACCCAGGTATTACTGTAAGAACAACGGTCTCTATATTAATGTGTCCGTATTTTAAGAATGCCACCTTTGTGTGTGATGATGCTCATAGCTGAAACCTGCTTCAGTGGCAGAGTATACCGTAGATAAACACACACCCCTTCATAACTGACAGTGTCGAGGCACTGTTTCTTTTTGTCTGCTGTTAAGCTTGCACAAGCTTTCAGACAAAAACTAGAAGAAGAAGAAGAAGAAGAAGAAGAAGAAGAAGAAACACACTTCATGTATGGCTTGTGTAAACAGACTTGTTGCTCGATGGTGGGTCATTGCTGCACAAGGGGGCATTAATGTCCTGTTGTCTGAGATGCCTGCCAGGAACCACTTGTCCAATTATATGGCACCCTATGGAAGTTGCCTGCAGTTGCCACTAGCCTGTTTCAGATTTGATGCCAGATCATGGGGTTCATCCACATGCTAGAGCCGTGCACTAATAGGATGTGTCTACAAACTGTATGTCAATACATGCTAGATCCATGCTTTATTGATGGCAAACACCTGTATTGCACAAAATGTACAATGATATTTCCATCCATCTCCAATGTTGTGAAATCAAAGAATAGAGACCGGCAGTGCAGGCTGTGTAGCCATTGAGAATGTGCTGATTTGATTAAGAAGGTTAGAAATTTAGTTAGGAAGATCTAGTATTGCCTACAAAATTAATAAAGGAATAAAACTCGAAAATTAAAGTAGCAACCTTGCATTATTTGTCCACTTACAGTATTCACTTGCGTTGCATTCTGATAAGAATGACCTTTTTACCATAATATGCCAACTTGCAATAATACAATAATTGTATGTCGTTCATAGTTTTATAATGACCCTTGAAACATAAGAAAGAGGAAGCAGCGGGACTAGGAGGATGAAATAAGATAAAAATAAAATATACACACACAAATGTCGATTGGCTGCCATGCAAGGCACCAATCAGCTTGTCTGGAGCATTTAGGGGTTAGGTGTCTTGCTCAGGGACACTTCGACACAGCCCCGGCGGGGGGTCGAATCGGCAGCCCTCCGACTGCCAGACAACTGCCTGAGTCAATGTCGCCCGGCATTATGGTCAATAAACAACACAAATGCCAGACACCAAAAGGTGATTAGATTCAAAGAAACAGGAGTCATTATTTTGTTATGGTTCAAGCCTGGGTCAGCTCCCATTGTGATCTTGAAAAAAACCTCTGCCTTTGATATATTATTGAAGAATATCTGGTTTTATTGAAGGCGGTGTATTTTTGTTGCTCTTTCTTTCTGTGGCAGGCTCCTCTATAATCTAATATTTAAACCAAACAGAAAGATTCGTTTTTCTTGGGTTTTTGTACAGTATGATTTTGAGGAGACACACAACATGGGATGTGCCAGGGCAAAACTAATTGCTGCGCAAGCTAAACGAACCTGCCTCTGCAAGCTCTGTATGTGTGTGCCATGGACCATGGTGCTGTTCCTCCAGGAGACACCATCGCCCGGCTCACAGATGTGGCGGGCCCAGAGCAGGTGGTGCTGGATGGGCAGGACAGTGTCTTCAGCGATAAGACGGGCATGGTGAAGGCTGCCAGGATGCTGCTCTCCTCCATCACCAAAGTGCTGGTGCTGGCCGACCGCATCGTCATCAAACAGATCATCACCTCCCGCAACAAGGTGTGTGCTGATGTCATACGTGTATGGCTCATCACCTGTGCAGTGCCATGCAAGATGTATACCACATACTTACCTATGCCATTCCATTATGCCGTCATCGAAGGGCACGGAATTGAACAACTGATGTTTAAAGGAAAGCGTATACAGTACACAATGATCTAACATCAAATCCATATCCCGTCAGTGGGTTAATCATTAGAAGGGCTTCCATTACCTCTGTGATCAAGATAAAACCTGCAGCCCCCATTTCCATCATAAACAATCATGCAGCTTCTAGCCAGAACAGTCGTATGTATTTATGAAGTTGTATGCATTTATGGTTTGATTTGGTCCAATAAAAAAACAGCATCGTCAAAGGTTTATACAGTGCCAGTAGCACTGCTTAAAGCAATTCAGCCTTCCAGTTTGGGTAGCACTGACTGAGACGGAGAGCCAGTTCTGTTTATCTTGTGCCGCAGTGTGATCTGAACTAAATGGCTGTCTTAATACCGTTTGTTTCATATTGCACAGCCTGCAGCATACAAATAAAATGGAGACCTGAGTCAGGCTTTTCACAGTTTCTCTCAGATCCGGCAGTGTCATCTCTCCCTGTCCTCCGTACAGTCACTGTACATTCATTAAGGGGTCTGCGCAAATTAATGATAATGTGATTTAATGGAGTAATGAGGGGGGTGGTTAGAGAGGATAAAGGCTATCAGAAGTAAATGCAGGCAGAGAAAGACACCCTGCAATTTTCAGAGTAAATATAATATTATGAACTTGCCTTTTAGTGTGCCTTGTGAACTCTATGTCTTCTCATGACAGGATTCCCATAATCCCACTTAAAGGATTCATTTGAAGGATTAGTTGTGTCTGTAGAAATAATTTCTCTTGGCAGCTGTGATGAGCTCTTTGGAAAATAAGGAAGTGGGAATGTTGAGAAGATTTAATTGTTGTTGGGAATTATTGAAATTACTTGTTTTCCAATGGTTAAATAAATGCTGCAAGTGCATATGAATGCTATAATACTTAACCAATTTTGTAGATGACCAGGTTTTCCAAACAAGCTTTCATTCATCACCTTTCAGGCCTTTCATTCATCTCCCTCATCAACTAATTTAAGAAAAACGTCAAACCCCAGACACACAAAGGTGGAGGGAGTGCTTGATCTTATGCCACTCTTTGTTGTCTCAGTGGGGAATTATGTTAACCTCTAATATCTTCACTGAGAGTTGGTACCATATAATGCATGGGGTTGTATGAATCTAAATATACCTAATACTAAGAAAACACAACTCTCAGGATATGTGTTAACCAATTTCACCTTAAATAGTGTTGCCATATTGATAGAACAACAAGGCATCAATTGACCTTCACTGTAGCTTCCAGTGTATAAACTGACGGTTCCTGTACTTGCCTTGGTTGATCCTGGAAGTTGTGAGCCCTGGTCTTGTTTGCAGGTGCTGATCACCTTAGAGCAGCTGGAGAGAGTCTTCACTTTCCAAGAGTTTGTCCAGATCTTCAGCCAATTTGGGAACGAGATGGTGGAGTTTGCACACCTTACTGGGGACAGGCAAAATGTAGGCACCTTAACCTCTCTCTCTGTCAGACCATAGATAACTTAACAACTTAACTCAGAGCGTAGACACCTTAACTTCTCTCTGTACCAGAGCATAGGCACCCTAACCTTTATCTTAGAGCGTAGACACCTTAACTTCTCTCTGTACCAGAGCATAGGCACCCTAACCTTTATCTTAGCGCGTAGACACCTTAACTTCTCTCTGTACCAGAGCATAGGCACCCTAACCTTTATCTTAGAGCATAGACACCTTAACTTCTCTCTGTACCAGAGCATAGGCACCCTAACCTTTATCTTAGAGCGTAGACACCTTAACTTCTCTCTGTACCAGAGCATAGGCACCCTAACCTTTATCTTAGAGCGTAGACACCTTAACTTCTCTCTGTACCAGAGCATAGGCACCCTAACCCCTCTCTAGCAGAGCATACAGTACAGTAGGTACCCTATCCTCTCCCTCTGTAAGAGTGTAGTTATCCTGCCCCTTGTCTCCCTCTCTATCACTGAAGGTAACATAACCACTCTCCTTTTTCAAAAGGGAAATTAAACTATCCCACAATAATCACTTGTATTGGGCTAGAGAAGCATAAACATTAGCAGGTGTCAGAATAATGTTTAATGGTGGATATTATAAGAACTTTCATATTATCAGGATATAGCATGTTTATATGCCTGTTTCTCATCAGGGCAGTTTTACTGCAGTAGCTTCAGGCTCTAGCTGCAGAAGCTGTTGCAGCACAACATCGTTAAAGAGTCCCTTCTGTTATAACGAACCCTGAATGTGTTATGGCATTGCTCATTTTTGTGGGCATAAAGCAGTGTTTCTATCTTTTTGAAATTCCTCCTGGAATTGTCCAGCAGAAAACATCAATTTCAATGGATTTTATAATTACATAACTCTCAAAAGCTAGTTTAATAGTGCTTGGGAAAGGTATCTGCTGCTATGCAGACAGAAATGCAGTTATGAAATGGTTTCCATCATGTAGCTCTGTAAAACCCTGAAGCTATGGAGTGTGCTAAATAAGCGTGCTGTGTGTGTGTGTGTGTGTTTGTACTTGTTTGTACTGTAGTGTGCATGTGTATGTGCGTGTTTGGGCTGTATTTGCATATGTGTTTGTCCATTGACTAAATTAATGTCTGTCTATCTCAATGCCTGTGGCTTGGGGAAACTTACATGCGGGTGGGTGTCACTTCTTTTTAGGATCTGAAAGATGAGAAGAAGAAAGCCCGAATGGCTGTCGCACGTGCTGTTCTGGAGAAGTGCACCATGATGCTCCTCACAGCCTCCAAGGTGATTGTGGGAAAATCCCCAGTTATGCCCTTGGCATAGTATCACCATCAAATAGGCAATGAAATTTTGTTCTGTATTGAAACTATCCCAGATAATTTCCCTTACACGTAGCAACATTTCCAATACAGTTTCTAAGGCAGTGTTTTGTCAGAGAATGTGTATAGTTCTTTGTAGCTTAATGATTTTGCCCTTGATGATCTTATACTTTTGAGTGGCCTGTGGGAGAGACAAATGAAGCATGTGTGAGTGATGTTTTAATCCTGTCAGGTTTGCGTATGTCAAAACATGACTTTGAGGTATTTGCATACTGTATATGGATCAGAACTTTTGTATGAGATGTTTGTACGTGTGTATTCATGCTTGTGGGTGCGAGGGGTTTGTGATCCGATTGAGAGCATACTCTTCCTCCGCTGCAGACCTGCCTTAGACACCCAGACTGCGAGTCTGCCCGCATCAACAAGGACGCCGTCTTCGAGCGTATGCGCTTTGCCCTGGAGCTGGTCATCCAGATTGTGACGGACATGCGGTCGAGCATGGATGCTGAGGTCCTGCCCATCTGTGTCTACTCTGGGATCAGGGAGTTCAAGGTGATTCTGACATTACAGGAAATTACATTTAAGCCAAATGCCCACATGTACATATCAGATTCTCAGGTTCAGGGTGGAAGCTATTACAGTAAATGAAAGAAGAGATTCAATCTTTTCAAAGTTTTTATATAAAGCTACCACTGATTAATTTTATGAAGTGACCAAACAACATTGAACAAAGTGTGGAGCTGAACTGGGCACAAGGTTTTGACTATAATACATTTGGCTGAGCATGTTGTGGTCTAGAAATCACCACATCATGCTCAGCCAAATGTATTATAGTCAAAACCTTGTGTCCAGTTTCACCTGAATACATTTAATCTGTGGTTAATGCGATGTTTAACTTGAGTCTGCTTCAAGGCTAGTGTTAGAAAAAGAAACAAGAGACACAACATTCCCTGTGTGTAGCAGCAGCTCTTAGCTATTAATTCAATTTAGTGATCAGTAGTGTAAGTTATATCTTAATTCGTAGCTTGGTTTGATTATTAATGCCAGATAGTGTACAGTACGTTCATCCTTGTTTGCAGGCCGCTGTGGAAGTTCACAGGAGCCTAGGTGTTTCCTGACCATTCTCCCCCCCTGACAGGCCAAGGCAGAGGGGCTGCGGGAGGAGCTGTACTGCCTGTCTAGGGAAAGTTTGACAGCCCTGCTGGAGCGTATTGTGGAGCAAACTGAGGACTTCACAGACTCCGCCTACACCAGCCATGAGCACAGAGAGAGCATCCTGCAGCTGTGCCACCAGGCCAGGCAGGAGCTGGGAGAGCTGAACGCTCACTGGGAGTACGCTGTGAGTGTGGACTGCCCTGTGCCACTGATCCTGAGGGAAGAGCCTCAGTAACATCACCCCTCAGCTGTCACTGCATGAAACCAGTGTCACACTCATGCTGTGAGGGACTTAACAATTCCCATGAAAAATATTCCCCATTTTCTTAACAAATATCATATTGAATTAATTCCGGTGAATTTTGCAACTGGTACGCAGTTATCATTATCAAAAAGGAGATCTTATACTGATATGCAGCTAGTGTGTGTGAGGTGGAAACAGAGGACTGTATCAGTCACACATAGCAGGGCACAGTCTGGCTGCTTTCACAACTGCTATCTCAGCAGGGCAGATTCTAGATTCGGCTGACATTTTCTTCTTTTGAGTTTGTGTGCCCCTCCGCTCCTATTCAACACCTGTCCCTTACTGCTGAAATGGCTGTTTGCTTTCTGAATAACGGGCAGCAGCATGGGACATATATTCAGCTTCACACCGCCCTTTGTCCTCCTCCACCCTGGAGCTTCCTCCTTCTGCCTATCATCTTCTCTTCACCTTTACGGCCTGAATAGCTGAATACTAAAATTTCATTGTAAGCAAACAATGAGTTCGCTCCCCGAGTGGACGGATTATTTTATTTTTTTTAGTTCAATTGCAAATCTACTAATTACGCTCTAGAGAAGGGCTTTTGAGGCCATGTTTTCTGTTATGTTTGCAAAAATGTCGTTAATTGAAAGTGGAGAAGAAGTAAATCCCTGTTGAGCCTAATGCTGTTGTCACATTCCCCGGTAATCCCCTCTCACAGAGAGACCTCTAACACTTTGGTGTGTTTCTCTCCAGGTGCATCTGAAAGTTTGCTGTGTTTTTACTCTAGTGGTTGCACTTCAGCCAAGCTGCAGGACTGAGCACACTTTGATGAATAGTGGAACTGATGATTAGATTTCCACAGGAGCTAGCGAAGCTTCTGCTAATGACAAAAACAAACAGCAGTGATGGAGATAGGCCTTTCAGCACCTGTCCTTCACAACCTATTAAATTCTCTGTCCTCAATATCACAGCTTCCCGTAGTCCCCCAACACAACATGAAGCTATGAAGCTGTAAACACAGTTTGCACACTGTACACGTTTGGACCAATTAAGTGTATGTCAAACTGTAGATAGTCAAGGTGGGAGATCAGATTTGAAATTATACTGTACCATTTCTGAATTGATTAACAAACATTACGTTTCTGAGGGACTGCTATATATAAAACTGTAGTGTAGTACAGTAGCTGAGGACTTTTATCTTTAGTTTGGTGAGAAGCGGTTTTAACTGACACAGCGTTATCACGAATGCTTCCTGTG